>NW_018253364.1:76362-81209 GCF_001263595.1 Phalaenopsis equestris
ATATCAACAGGATGCTGGCGGCTGGGGATGTTGCTCTGCTAGGGTTTCTGGCAGGATGATAGAGTGTAGATGATGTTGTATGTTGGTGGTGGTAGAGTTCTTTATTGTTTCTGCTTTTTCTTCCCTGAAAGCGTTTCTTTGGGGGTTGTTGCTTCATCCCCTATTAACTTTTGTGGCACTGTTCCAGTGGTTTCTTCTTCTTTTGTCCCTTTACTGGTTCTTTGAGGCTTCATTCCTGATGTACTCCCTTTGGGGAGGAAAACTTCACTGGTCTCTTTTGCTGCTTGGGTATCAGAAGTGACTTGCTTCTTTGGGAGAGAACTCTCTTAGGTTTCTCTGTTTACTTCTGGATAGTCTTTACTGTCTAGTTAAACCATAACCTGCTTGTTTTTATGGAAGGGTGATGGCCTCTTCCATTGACATTCTGACTGATTCCCAATGGACAAAAACAAATTATGCTGGAGTGGTGGGGAAATCCACTGACTCTTTACAAGATTATGACCTTCTAGTATTCTCACAGGAATTCCATGATATTGCTGCTGGAAAAGGAAGTCATTCTTGTATTCAACCAAACAAACTCAGTTTGATGAGGTGTTGAATAAAATCTCTAACCTTCTCAATGGGTGGAGACAGACCTCCTTGTCTAATGAGGGAAGAATTACCTTGTTAAAGAGCATAATCACTACCTTCCTAGCTTATATATTGCAGATGACTACTATAAAGAAAAGCACTCAAATACAGCTGGAGAGACTGTTTAATAAATTCTTATGGTCTGGTCAAAGACAACAAATGCATTGGACTTCCTGGAGGAAAGCAGCTAAACATCAAATTGATGGGGGAATTGGCTTTAAGGACCTTGATCAACTCCTTCAAGTCAATTTCTATAAACTCTGGATTAAGTTTAGGACCCAAAATTCACTGCGGGCAAAATTCATGTGGGGTAAGTCTTGCGAAGATCAGCACCCCACACTGTCCACATTAGTCCTAAGGAAAATTGGTGATTCTAAGGAAAATTGGTGATTCTAGAATTTGGGTGAAAATGCTGAAAATCAGACAAATTGCTGAAACCAACTACAGTTGGGAGCTGGGTAATGGGGAAATCAAGTTTTGGCTTGACAATTGGTGTCCCAAAGACTGGCTCTCCCCCATTACCAATATCTACAATAGTGATTTGAAAGTGGCTGATTGTTGGGAAGGTGATAACTGGTCCCTAGGTAAGTTAGCAAATCTTCTGCAACCTCACACTATCACAAAAGTGGCCAGTATAAAATTTAACTGAAACATTGCTGATAAAATCTTATGGCAGACTACTTCCCACCAAAGCCATATATTCCAAAAATTTCAATTGGGGGCAAACACCCTGAGGTGATCATTTATGGAATAAATTCCTATCCCCTTCTATGTCCTTTTGCTGTTGGAGAATATTCCATAAAATGATCCCTACTGATGACATTCTAAAGCTGAAGGGATTGAGGGGTCCCTCTAAATGCTGGTTATGTAAGAAGGAAGAGAAAACTCTGAATCATTTATTCTTTGAATGTGACTTTGCTCAACAGGTATAAAAATAGTTCCTAAATCAGTTGACAATTGATCAGAAAGAGCTCACTTGGGATAGGCTGGTCAATTGCTGGTGGCACTGGAAGATAAGGAAGTATGCTGTTATCCCTTTCACCAATGCTTGGTTCATCTGGATGGAAAGAAACAAGGTTAAATTTGAAGAAGCAAATCCAAATGTGGGGAGTACTGCTAGAAATTGTGTTACTTACTTGCATAAGATGATTAATTGGAAAGGATTTCCTAACTTTTCTAACTCCTGTACATCCATTAAGTCTGATCTTATTCATCATTAGAGTCTAATGGAAAACACTGATGGAAGATTAACACTAATGGAAGCTTTACTAAAGATGGAGCTGGTGTGAGAGGTATCTATAGAAACCATTTGGGTAAGTGCTTGCTGTACTTTTATACCCCAGTCCTGCCCAATGATGCCACTGAAACGGAACTCATTGTTGTGTATTGGGCAATCAACCTTGCCACTAAGGCTAATTGGAATAAAAATTGGTTGGAGGTTGATTCTGCTATGATTATTCCCCTTTTAAATCAGTAGGAGGAGACTCCCTGGCACTACTCTTATTGAATAAGCAAAATCAGAGATCTCACTAACAAGATACAAATTCAGTTCACTTTCATCTATAGGGAAGGTAACCAGCTTGCAAACTGGTTGGCCCAACTTGGATTACACTCTAATGAGACTGAAGTTACTGTCAACCTCCACCTTCTCTCTTTTATCTGCTGCAGGGAGATATACTAAATGTCCCTCACATCAGAATGGTCTACAAAGATAAATGATTAATGTGGGGGCAGATGCAATCTCACACTTATTTCCTTCTGTTGAGTCGTTGTAATTTTTCTTTTTTGAGGGTGACGCTAGCTTTTCTGGGGGACTTCCTGGGTTCCTGTTTTGAATCATTTGTGAAGTCCCCAGCCCTTTCTGATGTCTGCACTAGTCCTTTTTACTTCAACATATAGAGATTCATAAGCAACTCCTTTCACCAAATATATATATATATATATATATATATATATCTCTTTTTCACATGTTGTAAAATCTTGACATTGGGACAAATACTGCTTCAGTGGTGTCCAACTGTCTGGCCTATTTAAATAAGCTGATAATTTGGAAGGAATTCCCTAAGATTTTGAAGGACTTGCCTAATATTGAAATACAACAGATTAAGGTCATCAAGGTTAGATGGGAGAAACCTCCTCATCCTTTCATTAAAATCAACACTGATGGAAGTTTCACCAACAAGAAAGCTGGCATTGGGGGGATCTTTAGAGATCACACAGGAAATACTTTGCTTTATTTCAAGGCCCCCTTTATTGCAGCGGATGCCCCAGAAACTGAATTTGCTGCCCTTTACTGGTCTCTAAAATTTGCCATAGAAAATAAGTGGAAGTGGATTATTGCTGAAGTGGACTCTTCCCTCCTTGTGGAGCTGATGACTGATAACTCGTCTCCCCCTTGGCACATAAACCAGTGGATTCACAGGATAAAGAGCCTTATTCTTGAGATTAAGATACAAATCTCCTTTATATATAGGGAAGTTAATAGGCCTGCTAGTTTTTTGCCTTTGAAGGGTGCTAACTCTAATCATGTTGAGGTCTCCACTTCCCCTTCCCTCCCCCTCCATCTATTACTAAAGGGGTATAAACTTCAAATACCTTACCTTACATTGCAGACCTGAATGCTGGGTTCGACATCTTAAAATTCATTGGGAATTTTACTGCTCCTCTACAGCTGCTGTACTCCTCATATTCTTTTTTTGTTTGTTATTTTAGGGGTTTATACCTGTAATTTTGGTATACTTTGTGTTTGCTTTGCAGGAGAGCATTCCTCAATAAGTTGATCCTTTTTCATAGGTTTTTGTTGTATTATCTTTTTTTGAGGAACCTGGGTTATCTCCTTGAATTGTAATCTCAAGTTTTATTTTAACATGTAGGGGGCCTACTAATTCTCCTTTTATAATATATATATATATATATTTATGATTTTATTTACTTCACTAACCATCATCTCAAAGTAAAGGGGAATGATGCTTTCTTAAATTTAAACTCTTCATAACAAAACATTGTTTAGTGTTAGTAAATTTAATTTTTAAGTTTAGAAAATAGCTTAGTTAACATAGTACTTTTAGCTACATTTCCATAAGCATACATTAAACTTGCTTTTGACTTGTTTTTCTTACTTAATTTTTTATAGTTTGAATATTATGTTTTATGTTATAACCATAAGGTTTTCCACCCTCCTGTGGAATCAATACTTAGGACTCCATTAGAACCCTTTTTTACTTGATTGATACGTATACTTACGTAATTAATATGTTTGGAAGCTTAAGGATTTTAAAATATTGAACTACTTATACTGAAGTGATTTTTATTCTGAATGATCTGCATATTTACTAATTATGTTGTCGTGTGTGTTGCAATATTGAATGATACTTACAGTGCATACAGAAACCCCGCACCAAGTTTTTGGCGCCATTGTTGAGGAGGTGCGGTGAATTAATTTATAATTTAAAAGAGTTTATTTAACTAAAAAACTTATACTAAGAAAAATTGTAGTTTATTAAATACTTTTATGTTTTTAGTTTGTTTGCTTATTTTAATTGCTTATTGTATTTGTGTTTGCATAGTTTAAAATCTAAAGGTTTAGTACCTTCTGATTTGGAGTTAGAAAGAACTATTATAAAAAATTGAAAAAACAAAAAGAATTTAAAATTTTGAACAAAATGACTAACAACTTAAAAAATCAAGGGATTTAAAATGAACATAAACAGAGGCCTTTGAAAGATTAGGCTAATCCTACAGTAGATGAAATTCACTTAACTACTGTAGATTTTCTAGACTTCATCCCAACCTCAGAAGGAAGCTTCCTAGAACTAATTTATAGGTATTAGAGTCACATGATACTGAGCTACCTCCTATTGTTGGATTTGCTGAATTTCCAGGGACAAGGACTCAAGAAGATTCTATACTAGAGTTGGCTGAATTACCTCAAGATATGAGAAAAGAGGTTGTGGAACCAGATAACTCTCTTCAAAATGTTCTGAAACCCTTGTCTGAACAACTTAACCTTATACAAGAATCTACCCAAGTTGAACAGATCAATGGTACTGCACTTCCAATTCTCCCTATTGATCAAGGGGAAACAGCAACTGGGATACCAGAGGAAGACCCTTTGCTTGTGAAATTAGCTAAAGATCTAGAAGAAGGTTGGCAAATCCAGAAAACAAAAAAGAGGAAATTGCCTTTGAAACTAAAGAACCTACTCCCTTCTTCTTCTT
>NW_018253364.1:81279-84225 GCF_001263595.1 Phalaenopsis equestris
TATAAGTTAATGAATCTAATATGTTGGAATGTTAGGGGATTAGCACATCCTAAATCCCTTAATCAAATTCTGGCTCTTAATAGGATGTATAAACCTTGGATTATTGCTATTCTTGAACCTATGATCTCCAAACATGCCAAAAGAATTGTAAGGAAGTTTCCTGGCTCTCAGCTTATTGTCAAAACTAACAATAAAATATGACGCTTTTGTAGACAGGAAATTCAATGCACTATGCTTAAAGAGGAAACTCAATTCATCCATTTGAAGATTAATTTAAATTACTATAATGGTTTTTCTACCTTCATTTATGCTGGCTGTACTTCCACTGCCAGACATGAACTTTGGCAATAGTTTCAAGATTTCAGCTACTCTATAAGGGACTTCTGGATTGTTGGGGGGGACTTCAACTGTCTTTCTTCGCCTAGTGAAAAGAAGGGTGGGAGATCTCCTGACATCAAATTAATGAACAATTTCAATGATAACATTCGGTTTCCTGGACTTTTTTATTTGGGTTTTATTGGCCCAAAGTAGACTTGGAGAAGGGGGAAGATTTGGGAGAGTTTGGATAGAATTTTGGCGAATGATTTTTCGTTCAAGGATTTCCTGCATACTTCAGTCCAACATTTGGCTATGAGTGGGTGTGATCATAGACCCTTACTTATCAAGATTTCTTCCAATAATTCTAAAAGTAAAGCAAAGTTCAGATATTTCAATATGTGGTCCGTGCATGAGGATTTTCTCAATCAAGTATCAATGGCTTGGGCTGATATTCATCATCACATTCCTGGTATAAAACTCTGGCTTTTACATAAAAAAGTTAGTAAACACCTCTCTAATTGGAATTGGGAGGTGGTTAGGAACATTGATAATAAAGTCCTTGAGGCTGAATAGAAGGTATTACAATTAGAACAGCTCATGTCCTTTGACATAGGGTATGAAATGGATCTTCAGTCTGCAAATGTACATCTACTGGAGGCAATCAACTTGCAGGAGGCTTTCTATGCTCAGAAGGCCAACAAAATGAAATTTTGTGAGGGAGACAGAAATTCTAAATATTATCATGCTTGCATCAACTACAGGAGGAAATGTAACACAATTCACAAAATCCTTTCTCAGGAGGGTCACTGGATTACTACCACTTAGGGCATAGCTAAAAATGTTGTTCAATATTTTCAAAATATTTTCAAACAATCTTCTACCTCTCAACCTCCCATAAAGCATGCCTTGTTTGATAAGGAAAGGGAGTTCACCAAAAGCTTATCTCTCACTGATATTCCTGATGAAAAGGAAATATGGGAAGCTCTAAACTCCATTGACAGCACAAAAGTAGCTGCACCTGATGGGTTCACAGCTGACTTTTATAAAAAGGCCTGGCTGATTGTCAAGGGTGATGTCATTGCTACTGTTCAAAGCTTTTTTTTTGTGGGGCTGATCTCCCCAAATATTTCTCCTCATCTACTATTACTTTGGTTCCAAAGGAAAATACTGCTCACAAATGGGAAAATTTCAGACTCATAAGCCTCACTTCTATTATATCCAAGATAATAAGCAAAGTTCAGGTCCATAGATTACAACCTCATTTAGATCAGCTTATATGCAGGAATCAAACAACCTTCATCAAGGATAGAAGTATTGTTGATAATGTGCTCTTGGCTCAAGAGTTGGTACTGGATTTGGATAGAACCAATAGAGGAGGTAACTTAATTCTCAAATTGGATATAAAAAAGGCATAGGACACAATCAGTTGGAGGTTTATTGAATAAGTTCTCATTGCTAGAGGTTTTTCCCCATCCTCTATCTCTCTAATCAACAGATGGCTGACTAATAATTTTCATTCCATCTTCATCAATGGAACCTCCCAAGGATTTTTCAGTGCATCTAGAGGTATCAAACAAGGTGACCCCCTTTCCCCTACCATTTTTATTTCGGTTTTTGACTACTTATCTAGAATCTTGAATGAGCTGGCTACCGGGAAACCCCACTCCCTTTATAGCCATAGATCTTCCATCTTAATTAATCATCTGGCCTTTGCTGATGACATCATCATTTTTTCAAAAGCTTCCAAATCTGCTGTTAAATTATTCATGCAAAGCTTGGAGAGTTTTCAGGAGGCCTCTGGTATGAAATTAAATAAGCAGAAGTGTATCTCCATCTTCAGCAGGCAATGAAAAAGTGAGCTAAAGACCTGGGTTTCTGATTTCAGTGGCTTTACCAATGGCCATCTCCCTGTGAAATATCTTGGGGTAATTCTTATCAAAGGAAGAACAAAATACTTTCAGTTTCATCGCATTTTAGAAAAGATTCAAAGGAAGCTTCAAGAATGGGAGAATTCCTTTTTATCCAATGGGGGTAGGATAACACTTTTGAAAAGTGTTTTATCTGTTATTCCCTCATATCTACGGCAAATGAATATTCTGAAAAAGTCTACTCAAAGATTATTTGAAGGAATTTTCAATAGATTTATATGGGCTGGTCAAAGGAAGCAAAAACATTGGACTAATTGGGCTAAGGTATGTAAACCTTTTATGGAAGGTGGGTTAGGCTTCAAGTCCTTCCCCCAAATTATGCATACTAACCTCTGCAAACTTTGGATCAAATTCAAATCTCAGTCCTCACTTTGGGCTGAGTTCTTAAGGGAAAAATATTGCAAGCATCAACACCCTACCCATGTATCTGTGGGTTTGGGGGATTCCCCCTTTTGGAAAAAGATGTTGCTGGATAAGGAGGAAGCTGAAAAAATGTATTTCTGGGACATTGGTGAGGGATTGGTTAACATATGGTGGGATAACTGGTCTTTGGAAGGCAATCTTCTGAATGATCAATTTGCTCCAGCCTCTCCAAAGTTTGTCAAGGACCTCTGGGATCATGATAAGTGGAATCTTACTCCTATTTTTCCTTTTTGCAGCCCTTCTCAAATCTCTAATATTCTGAAACTCTCTGTTAATC
>NW_018253364.1:84438-100694 GCF_001263595.1 Phalaenopsis equestris
GACGATATATTGAAATTGAAGGGCCTAAGGGGTCCCTCTAGATGTTTTTTCTGTCTTACTGAGGAGGAAACAATTGCCCATCTATTTTTTGCCTGCCCCTGGGTGCAGGAAGTTTGGTCTATTGTGATTGGAAAATTTAAAGTCCCAACTATGAATCTATCATGGGAGGTATTATATAATTGCTGGTCAGAGTGGAGGGGAATCAATCTACAAGACATCCCCAACATTGTGGCTTAGTTTTTTTGGATGGTTAGAAACCATTTGAAGTATGAAACCTCTCCTATTAAGCCAATTAAGGTGGGTCTAAATTGTATTGCCTTTATACAAAAACTGATTAAATTTAAAGGTTTTGAAGCTGTGTTGGAGCTGAGCCCATCTTCTATTCCTCCCATTACTAAAGTCTTCAAAATTTGCTGGTCTCTACCAAAGTATGGATGGATAAAAGTTAACACTGATGGTAGCTATAAATCTCAATCTGCTGGTATTGGTGGTGTCTTCAGGAATCATGAGGGGAGGTGCATCTTGTTCTTCCATTCTCTTGTTAAAGCTTTGGATCCACTTGAAGCTGAATGTCAGGCTATTTTTTGGGCCCTTAACTTAGCTAGATCTTGCCCCTTCAACCAGCTATGGGTTGAATCTGACTCTTTGATGCTTATTAATATTATCAAGGGCTCCTATAACATCCCTTGGAACTTAATAAGCTGGATTTTTGGGATTCATCAATTGCTGAAGAACTACACTATAAAGTTCTCCCATATCCACAGAGAAGGTAATATACCCTCCAATTGGCTAGCTACAAGGGGTCTTTATACTGAAGAATCTATGGTGAGCAGAAGGATCCCTCCCCCACTTTATTTCCTCTTATCCAATGATTTGTTACCTCTTCCTTATATTATATAGCTCCTTTTTGTTGTTTTGAGAGGTTGCCTCCTTTTATAGGCTCTCTTTCTTTTCCTTTCTCTTTGTAACAGGTTTACTTTAATTTTAATGAATTGGAGCTTGGCTCCTTACTTAATATATATATATATATATATATATATATATATATATAAATATTTTTTTATTTTTCACACTCTATATATTTATTGTAAGCCAATTTCATTGATATTAAAGAAAAATACAATGTTTTTAGTGAGTGGGCGCAATAGACCAATGCATAAGATATACATTACACCAAAAAAAATAACAAAAATGTACAAGTATACTCCTAAATAATAACAAAAAAAGCATTCCAAAATGTAGTAATCAGAGGTCATATGGGGAGATGGCTTTGTACGTGGAGTGGAGAAATTACCGAGGAATGACACAAAGGACCACAGGAACGCACAGAAATACCACGCGGGTTAAATAACCATGGAGTAACACCACCTGAACACCAAAAATGTGTTGTGTTATGACATCAGGAATAACACCGCTCGAACATGGGATACAACCAACAATAATTCAAAGAATTACCCTGCATAACGGGATAACACCAAACAGTAAGCCGATAACACAAGATATCAACTACAAATAACACCCTCAGAACGCCAAAATACAACGAAACATAGAGAGTAAATTCAGGAGTAAAACCATCGGTAACTAAAAAAATATCAATTGTAGAGCACGGAATAAAGCCATCAATAATCCCGTTCAACAAGACAGAGTACAACCACCGATAACACAAAAACGTAGAATAAACCAGAAAAACCATGATGGATACGATAAAGAATGCCTTGAGAGTAAAGCCGAGAAGAAAACTGTGAGTAAAACAATGGATAACACTACCACTGAGCAATTAGAAAACTTGAGCGTGATATAAAGGGAGGGTGACAAGTCAGCAAGACAAGGTAAAACACACAGAGGGAAAGTGGGGGTTAATCATGATGGGTAGGTTTTTCTCTCTTCCTACCCTCCGGTTCTAAGGAGGGAGTCCATTGTCATAGTGTTATGTGGCTTGCAGCCCAAAATGATCAAATTGTCATCCTATAAAGTCTTGAGTTCAAGCATTCATTCATTCTTCTTCTTAGATTTTTTAATGTACAATTCATTTGTCAATGTTTGTCCCATGTGGTCAATTATTGGAGCTTCAATGGAGAACTCACCCAGGGGGGGTATGGTGATCTGTAAATTGTTGAGCAGGTCCAAGCTGTTGCACACTATGAGCATGGCACTCCACCAAGATTTGAGTGCCCACATCTTTAGCAATGGCAAACATGTCACAAAATAAAATTGAGATTATAAATACTAAAAAAAACATCATAATTTACAAAGACCTTTAAGGGATTATGCAAACCTTGCAACAGATTAAATTCTTTTAAGTATTCAAACCCCTGCTGTAGTGGCTAACTCATTTAAACCTAAACATGCTAAGGAGCATAGCTCCAATTCATTAAAAAGTAGACAAATACAAAGAGAAGGAAGGTGACAGGAGAGGGCTTTTATAAAGGTAAGCTCCTCTCTAACCTATTACACATACTTTCTAAGATAAGGGATAGGCAAACGATCACTGGATAAAAGGAAGTCCAGTGGGGGGGGAATTCTTCTACTAACTAGTGGAACTTCTGTAAACAGTCCCCTCCTAGCTAGCCAGTTGGCTGGTCTGTTTCCTTCTCTGTGAATGTGAGAAAACTTTAGGGAGCAAACTTTTAGCAGTTGATGAATACCAGACATCCAGCAGATTAAATTCCAAGGAGTTTTTGAGATCCCATGGAGGATGTTAATAAGTTGCAAGGAGTCAGATTCAACCCATAATTGATCAAACAAGCAAGATCTGGCTAAGTTGAGGGCCCAGAAAACTGCTTGACATTCTGCCTCAAGTGAGTCAACAGCCTTGATTGGAGATTGGAAATATAAGATGCATTTCCCCTCATGGTTCCTAAAAACCCCACCAATGCCTGCAGACTGGGATTTATGGCTGGCATTCTTGTTAATTTTGATCCAACCAAGCTTTGGGGGAGTCTAGCAGATAGTCACAACTTTGGAAGTTTGAGGCTTGAGAACAGGAACAATCTCCAACACAGTCTTGTACTTTTTAAAGTTGATCAGTTTTTGAATAAAAGCAATACAATTTAGACCCACCCTCTTAGGATCAATAAGGGAGCTATCATGCTTTGCCTGGTTCCTTGCCATCCACACAAACCATGCCACAATATTGGGGATGTCCTGGAGTTCAGCACCCCTCCAATCAGCCCAGCTAGTAAAGAACATCTTCCATGTGAGGTGCAAGGTTGGGATTCTAAGTTTACCAATCACAAATGACCAAACCTCCTGTACCCAATGACACTCAAAGAACAGATGGGAAATTGTTTCCTCTTGAGCCAAGCAGAAAAAACATCTAGAAGGACCCCTCAAACCCTTCAACTTTAGGATGTCATCCGTGGGAATCATCTTTGAGAAAAGTCTCCAAATGAAGAAGGACATGGATGGGGTGAGGAAATTATTCCAGATGGTGTGACCCCAGTGTACCAGATGGGGTTGTTGAGAAGGGATAGGGTTCTTTCTAACCACAATTTTGTCTTTCACCCCAGGTTTGATAGTAAGCTTCTGAATACTGCTTAATTGAGATGGGCTACAGAAAGGAATGATAGGAGCAAGGTTCCACTTGCCAAAAGCCCAGATATCTTTCACAAACATAGGGGCAGCTGGGACAAACTGGTCCTGAATAAGGCAACCATCCAATGACCAATTATCCCACCAGATGTTAACCAAGCCCTCACCAAGTTCCCAGACAAACAACTGTTCAGCATCCTGTCTAACTTGTAACATCCTTTTCCAGATTGGAGAATCCCCCACACCCACTGAGATTTGGGTGGGGTGAAGATTTCTGCAATATTTGCCAACTTAAACATGCAATTATACAAATAATACAAATCAATCAGTTTAGGGGACACCATCTGAGAATCCAAATTTACATTTAGCAAGTTTTTCAGAACTGTGTGCTACATTTAAATATGATGGCATATCAACGATGCAATCATATTTAAAATTTTTCCTTTTTTATCAAGGGGTAAAGCTAAGATGTGTTTAAATTTATTAGCACCTAGATCTATTAGAACTTTGGGGGATTTAGCACCAAAAATTTTTGCTAAGTACTTTCCTCCTTCAAAAACTGCTAAACTTAGAAATGATATTAATTCTTTTACTCAGTATGAAGGAAAGTCAATATATGAACCTTGAGAATGATTTAAGGAACTCCTTAGAAAGTGTCCACATCTTGCTTCACCAGACATGTTAATCATTAAAACATTTTATAATGGGTTAGAAAGTTCCCTTAGATCAATCATAGATGTTGTTGTTGTAGGTTCATTGATGTCTAAACCATTTGATGAAGATTATTCATTAATTTGAACAGATGGCTAAGGTAAATCCAAAAAAATTAGCCATTATTAATGATAATAATTCTATTTCAATATCTGCATCTCAAGTTGTCGCATTACCTAAAAAAAGACCAAATTGGAATGAATTTTTCTCAAACACCCCATGTGATTGAAGAAAATTCATTAGGACAAATGATTGATTCTCAAACTTTATTAGAAACTATAAATTCTAAAAATTGACACAATAACCTATATTCTAAATATTGTAGGCCAGGTTGGAAAAACCATCCTAATTTTAACTAGAATAACAATTATAGTGGTGGAAGTCAACAATGGTGGAACAATCAAATAAACCCATTGGGAAATTGGAAAAACTAGGGTAACTCTAATTGTAGACATACTTATCCTCTTAGATTTAGCTGTAACCAAAAAGTTAAGGAGAAGAAGTTGTCTATAGAATAAGTGGTGTTCCAAATGGGTAATCAATTACAAAGTCAAAGTGTTGTTACTAGAAACATTAAGAATCAACTGAGACAAATTGCTAACGTAATTAGCAATAGGCCTCAGGGAAAACTTCCTACTAATGTTGAGATCAATCCTAAAGTTAAAAATAAAGAAAATAACAAATTAAAGTTGTCCAACTAAGGAGTGGAAAAGAATTAAATGTTGCAGTTAAAAAAGGGATTTAAGTTGAGAGATAAAATTCCGAAATTAAAAAAACTAAGGAACCTATTCCTAAAGAAGTAGAATTGTCTGTCTCTCTAACTAAGACTAATTTAGAAAGACCACCACCTCATTTTCCTCAAAAACATAGGCAGCAAAAAGTTGGATAAAAACATTTTAAGATTTTTTGAGATATTTAAGAAGCTCACAAATAATATTCCTTTTAAAAAAGCTTGGGAGCAGATTCCAAGTTATGTCAAATTTATGAAAGAAGTTTTAAATAAAAAAGGAAGTTTGATGATTATGAGGTAGTTACACTTAGGGAAATTTTTAGTGAAATAATTCAAAAGAAGCTTCCACAAAAACTTAAAGATTTTGATAGTTTCCCCATACCTTGGTCAGTTGAAGAAATATTTTTTTGAAAAGCATTTTGTGATCTAGGAACAAGCATTAATCCTATGCCATTTTTCATATTTAGAAGGTTAGATTTAGGAGAGATATCTCCCACTACTGTAACCCTACATTTAGTTCATCGATCTATTTACTTATCCTAAGGTCGTTACAGAAGATGTGTTGGTTAAAGTAGATAAATTCATCTTTCTTGTTGATTTTATTATGTTAGATATGAAAGAAGCTCATTACAAAGAAATTCTTCTCATTTTGTTAAAACCTTTTCTTGTTACCAGATGTACAATAGTAGATGTACGAAAAGGAGAATTAACCTTGAGAGTTAATGACCAAGAAGTTATATTTAATGTGCTTATATTAATAAAGTTTCTTGATAAAGGAAAAGATGTTAAATGTAACAGAATAGACATTATTGATTATATGATTGCTAAGCAATACCAAGAAGGATGTAAAGTCATATCAGATCTAAAAAGATAAGTCATATCAGATCAAAAAGAACTCAAAGTGAAATTGAAAGTGATTTTAAAGATAAATCAAATAAGATAAACACTGAGAATTCAAATTGTGTTCAGGAAAACTATGAAATCTTACATACTACTAAAAATAGTAAGCCTCTGATTCCTTCTATTAAAAAACCCTCTGAACACGAGATAAAGGTTCTCCCTACTCATTTAAAGTATGCATTTTTAGGGAACTCATCTGCATTACTAGTTATTATATCCTCAGATTTGACTGCAGACCAAGAAGAAGGAGACATTGAAAAATCATAGGAATGCCTTTGGATGGACATTAGCTAATATTAAAGGAATTAGCCCTTCAATCTGTATGCACATAAATTTAATGAAAGATAATCATATCCTCAAAGGAGATTGAATCTTATAATGAAAGAAGTTGTTAAGAAAGAAATTTTAAAGCGGTTAGATGATGGATTTATTTGTCCTATTTCAGACAGTTCATGGGTTAGTCTTATTCATTGTGTTCCTAAGAACAAGGGAGTAACCGTAATTGTAAATGAAAAGAATGAATTAATTTAAACAAGAAAAGTTACTAAATGACGATTGTGTATTGAATATAGAAAATTGAACATTGTCACTAGGAAAAATCACTTTCTTTTACCTTTTCTGGACCGAATGTTGGATAAACTTGTAGGGCACCGCAATTTATTCTTATTGGATGGATATTCTGGATACCACCAAATACCCATAGCTCCTGAGGCTCAAAAGAATACAACATTTACAAGTCCATATGGAACTTTTGCTTTTAGGAGGATGTCATTTGGATTATGTAATACACCTGTAACATTTCAAAGATGTATGATGTCAACTTTATGTGATTTAATTGAGAAAGAAAATGAAGTTCTTATGGATGATTTCTAAATTGTTTGAACCTCTAAAATGCTGTAAAGAAAAAACCATATTCTTAATTAGGAAAAATGTCAATTTATGGTTGCAGGAGGAATTGTGTTAGGACTTAGATTTCAGAGAAAGGCATTGAAGTAGATCCAATAAAAAATCAAGTTATTACTACATATGGTTGATGGAGGAATTATGTTATTACTATATGCTTTTGATAAATTTTGACCTTACTGATCAATCTGCTATAAAATATTTAATGATGAAGAAGGATACAAAACCATAGTTAATTTGATGGGTCCTTTTGATGCAAGAATTTGATTTTCAAGTTGTGGATGGGAAGGGTTGTGATAATCAGATAGTTGATCATTTTTCAAGGCTTGAACATGAAAGTAAGGTTAACTTTAATGACAAAATTAATGAAAATTTTCCTAATGAAGAATTATATGCAATTAATAAATTAAAATTTTTGTGGTATGTTGATATAGTTAACTACTTAGTTAATAACATTTTACCTTATGGATTAGATAACCATCAAATTAAAATGTTCATACATGATGCAAAATTTTATTTTTAGGATGACCCTTACCCTAGGGGTCCGACAGCCCTTCCTTCGAAAAAATGGCTTTCCATCTCATGAGCTCTTCACCCACTATCATTACGCTTTACGTGTCAAAATCCAGGTCCGGCGGCACTTCTATTGGAATAATGGCTTGCCATCTCGTGGGTGCTTCACCCACTATCATTACGGTTTACGAGTCAACCCTTCGAGACCGACGACCCCTCTTTTGGAAGAAAGGCTAGCCCTCTTTGTGAGATATCCCTTACTTACGTGTTTTTACAATTCGTGTGTTGACCCTCGGGTCTGACAATCCTTCCTCAATCTTGGAGTTACCTTTCGCATGGGGTTCACTAATCTCTTCTACACCTCGCACGTTGACCCCCAAGGTCCATAAGCCCTTCATTTAAAATTTGAGCTACCCTTCATTGTTGGTTGATGTAAATTGATCTTATCTAATGCCCCTATCAAAAGGCGATAATTGAAGAGATACTTTGCTTAAATCTTTTTGATGTGCTCATTGTATTTTATGAAGAAAATTTCTTTTCAAAGAAAATGCACTTTTTAATCCAATTTTTGGAGCAATAACGAATGTGCGTTTCAGCTGTCTCTTCTTTAAGCGAACTGCTTATGGTGATCACCTTGCGCCTGTTAAATGATCACTCATAGTTTACAACAGTTTCATGTAAGAGAAGCCTTGTATTTCTCTTAATTTGATCGTTTTCTCGCATTTTGGGTAAAGTGAAAGTCCTACGAGCGACTTATACCTAGTGTAACCATTAATCTATATAAGAGAAGCCTCACCTTTCTCTTACCCTATCTTCTGTTGATCTGCTCTATGCAGGGTCAGAAGACTACTACTCTCACTCGCCATAAGTATGGTTTATATACACATCTTGTTCATCCTTATGAATGTGGAATAAATTTTTGTCCTACTCGCTTTGAACTAATGTAGATAAGATCCTTTTATGGATAAAGTTTAGCTTAAAGGCTAGACATTATTGTGGGTAGTTTGTGGGTAGTCCATGGTCATGGTCTAACCCTAACTCTTAGATTGCCATAGCGTGAGCGATCATTATTGCCACATCTTGAGAAGGCGTGTTGTATCAGCTACAATACTCAACTTACATAGTTGATCTATGCCTAGGCAGAGTGCCTTCATACCCACATTAAGAAAAAACCACGTCGGGTCACCTTTTTAGGTTCTTTAACTAAAGCTCCTTCTACGGGTTGGACAATTTTGGTCTTCCTCATATAAGAGCTACTCTATTATCCCTTGAGGAATCCTTGGTGAGGGATGCTTTGCAAAAGCTAGCATAAGCAATTATTAGATGAGCCATTATTTTCATTCAATTAATGGGTCCTATTACTTCGTGGTGCCCTTCTAACTGGAATTATCCTGTCGATTTTGAAGAATCCTCAGTGAGAGTCTCACTTAACAGACTCCTGGCTAGGATATTCCATGCTAGTTGGACAATTTAGTCAATCTAATTTGAGTAATTATAGCTCTTCCAGTATGCATGTCATATCTGTCAAACCGCTCGCTCACATAGCTGATCCATGCCTAATCGAGATCCTCAACACTCGATCAGCTTGTGACTACTTTGCTCAATCTTTGAGAACCCGACAGCGGGGTCTGCTCAGTTGTGACTTATGAAAAGCACCCCAAGGTTGTACCATCCATGCATCCAAACCTGTAGATACCTCTTCAGTATCTTGATCAACTCAGTTGATCTTGAACACCATATAAGGATGTACGCTGCATTGTGTTTGACCTCACTTTTATTTGAGGTCTAGTCTCTTCCTTAGAAGCCTAGAATCTAGCCAAAGGACTTTCATGCTGACCATTCCTAGAAGACCAGTAAAAGAAACATCACCGTTAGATATTCTAAAATTCCTCTTTATTCATCTTGAAGTTCCATTTATTGGTTCTAACCACTAACACTTAGTAGATGGAGCTTGTGAAAGAAAAGTTGTCAAACCCTGAGGGTTGACACATAAAGTATAACGGTAGTGGGTGAAGAGCATGCGAAAAGGCAAACCTTTCTTCCAAAGGAAGGGCTATCAGACCGACAGAGTCGACACATAAAGTGTGATGGTAGTGGGTGAAGAGTCCATGCGAAGGCAAGCCTTTCTTTCATAAGAAGGACTGTTGGACCTAAAGGGCCGATAAATAATGCATAAATATAGTGGGTGAAGATCCCACACAAAATGTAAGGCACCTTATGATGGAAAACTCATGGAAACCCAAGGGTCGATGCATGAAGCGTTGTGGTAGTGGGTGAAGAGCCCACAAGAAGGCAAGTCTTTCTTTCAAATGAAGAGCCGCCAGACACAGAGGGTCGATGCATAAAGTGTAACAGTAGTGGGTGAAGAGGCCATGAGATGGTGACTCGTTCCTATAAAAGAAGGACCATCATGCGTAAAGCATAATAGTAGTGGGTGAAGAGCTCACAGGATGGCTAATTATTCTTCCAAAGGAAGGGTTGCAGGACACAGAAGGTCAAAGCGTATAACATAATAGTAGTGGGTGAAGAGCCCACAAGTTGGCGAGCCATTCTTCTGAATGAAGGGGAGTCAGACCGAAGACAGAACTATAGTGAGTGAAGAGCCCAAGAGAAGACAAGCCTTTCTGTTGAAGGAATGGCCATCAGATACAAAGGGTTGACAAGCAAAGCGTAAAAAGAGATGGTTTTAACTATCCATCTCAATGTCTTTTGATAGTTCTCTAAATCACAACAAAGATTTTATTGAGAGAGATTTCGAAGCTCAACTATAAGAAGAGTTTTAGGTTACTACTTACAATTGCACTACTTATCACAAGCTTTTCTTCAGGAGTGCTAACCAGTTTTTAGTGTCGAAACCTTCTGCACTTTTCTTGAGTATAACTATATTTGGTGAGTCTTTTCTTTTAGTTTCGGAAGACTTAAATATTTCCTTAGATAAGTAAAAAAGCTCCACTTATGTCTGAGTTTGAGAATTCCCAGCATAATAACATATTCATCGATAAGCTCTGGTTAGCTTAATTGAATGAACAAACAAATGATTTAATTGATCTTTTACCAAGTTAGCCATCTTGAGAATTTTATAGAAGAAAGCCCACAAAGGAGGGGAGTTTAAGACATCAAGACTTAATAGAAATCTTCCAAACCACAGGAGTTGCAAAACCCAAGAAGGTGTGTATGTGGTTGATCCCAACACAATTTGTGCATGCTTGGTGTGTAATTACTTTAATTTCAATCTAAGTCAATGGTGCTAAAAACTTGACTGACTATTTGTTCTTGCAATCTTAATTCTTGACTGAGTGATATTTAACAAATAAATTTCATTTTTCTCCACAATTTTATTTTACACACTAGGGATACTACGCAAATTCATGTATCATTTTAAATAATATATGAATTTCTTTTAATCCCCAAGTATCAATCCCACCGAGAATGAAAAACTCTTTTTATCAAATTAGTAAATCTCTACTTAAACCGAAGGTAAATTATCTAGGAATTAAGGTTGAAATGGTATGTGTAAAAAGAAATAACTAATAACTAAAAATTTTATTTCTAAACTCAAAGAAAATGCTAATTTTTTCTAACCAAGCTTTAAGTAGAAAGGTTCAAACATTATGGAAAAATCTTTCTCTTTGCAATGAGATTATAATTAGTGTAGGAATCAAATTTTGAAAAATTTAAATACAGTTTTGTGCAAAATAGAAGCATACGTATTTTTATCCTCTTCCTTGTGCATAAAGAATATTGGCTAATCTAGAGTTAAGTTCCTAAATCCTTGGTTATGCTCAGTAAATTCTAGCCTCTCACTCTAAAATATCCACGTAAGCTATCAATTTGGCTAACCAAGCTTCTGACCCATAAAAACATATCTTCTTAATTATTGGCTATGATTCTAGCCTGTCACCCTAAAATCACCAATTTATACCCATCAAAACTTATCTTCCTATTTATTTGCACTGTCCTATGGACTACATTTTCTTCATCCAATAGTGCAATGTAATTCTTACTAGTTGAGGAATTCATAGCTCTCCCAGGTCATTATGATTCACAAAATGTTTGAACTTATCAATTGGCTAGACTGAATAAGTAAATTATGTGCTAAGCAATAAATCATCATAATAATGAAATAAAAGAAATACTAACAAGTCTAATCCTACACATTATTATTTCTCATCACAAGGCGTACGATTAAGAAAACTACTCATATTTCATGGGTACAAAATAACATGATATCTATATACATATAAAACATTGTTTACAAAATAAAAAGTAACAAAACTCAAACAAACATACAAAACACTTATCTTTCAAAAATGCAGAAAATGAAAGAAACCTCTCACATTTCTTCCTCTACTGCATTCTAATGTGTTGGAAATATTAACCCCTTTACCCTTTTCTCTCTCCCTTTCTTCTTTTTCCTTTCTTATTTTTATTTTCTTAGGCACCAAGAGACTCTTCTTCTTATAACCTTCGAAATCCCCAAGGGTCACCTTAGATGCCCCCTTCAAAATTAGTCCAAATACATTGAATTTACAAAAAAAATTGATTCTGGCGCCTTGGTATCTGACTGTGATGCCAAGGCTTGAACCTTTTAGAAGCTTGAAATAATATCCTGGAACTTAAGCGCCATATCTTGGAACCATGGTGTCAGGCTCTCTGTTTCCACGCACAGGGTCTGGTGCCTAGGCACCTGTTCACTTTTTCCCTGCTCTATTTGACCCCATTTTGCTCAATTTTTGCTTCTCTTTCTCCAAACATCTATCACTTGTACCGGAAACCAAAAACTTGCAAAACACTTTCCTTTAAAGTGCAATATTAACAAAAATTAGCATAAAATGAATATAAAAAATTAGCACATTTTTAGGCATGTCCATTCCCTTAACTTCATTGTTACTTATCCTTAAGTAACTCTCCTATTTTATCAAAAAAAAATACTTTAATTTATGATAGTGGATTTCTTTAAAGATTCCTGTAGTTTTGTCTAATAAATGTGATAGTGTAACTTTAGAAAAACTTTCAATAACTCGGGGTAGAAAACGGGTATAAGAATATCTTGTAATTAAGTTAGAAATTCTGATTTTACATTTATTTCAAAAATAATAAAAATCTTTTAGACTTAGAAATCCTATAAGGATTAAAAGATATAAATATATGAGAACACTATTATTAAGATTTGACTAAAACATTTAGAATTGATAATAAGCTCAAAATGGTAATTAAGTTTCTTCCTTTAAGATGATTCAAGTGAAGCAAGTTTTTAGTTAGGCATCTCCCCAAGCTTCTCACATATTTTACTTTTCACTTTTCTATTCTTTTTCATTTCTTCCTCTATTTTTCTCATGTCAGGATTTCTATATTTAGATAACCTTTAATGATTTTAAATTTCATTATCCTTCTCCTAAAGTTAAAAATTTTTCGCATTTTATTACTTAATAATGTGTATTAGAAATAAAATGATTTTTCATAAAGTCTAAATTCTTTTTAAAGTGTAAATCTAAGGTTCATAGTATTTCCAAAATTCCATTTTTCCTACTATAAATAATAAAAACATATCCCTATTCTTTTATATTAAATATCTTAACTCTAAAACTACCCTTTATCATAAAAAATTTTAACTTAAGTCTACTATAACATTCATAGAATAAAAAATATAGTTTTCTAAAGATAATACCACATGTCATAGGTTATTTTAAAATAATTTTAAAATGTAGTTTATTGAGGGCAAATGAGGCTTAATTTTTTAAAAAGTTTTTCTCTCTTCTTCAAACTTAGATTTTTGTATATTAGTTTAAAACATTTAATGCTCAAACATAGGTAGGAAAAAAAATTTCCTAAATTATTTTCTATGAAAATTTCTATGAATGAATAGGTATACTGGTACAAATAGTAATGACATGTGTGTGACAAAAAGTAATTCACAATTAAACATGTCATAATCATGAAAATTTGCTAAGAGAAGGATTACTCTATGAAACAAGCAGACATATACATGAACTAACATATAAAGTTAGCAGTAGTACAAAGACCCAACCAGCAATTACGTAGCAATTTAGTTTTCAAGGGATGGCTAAAACTTGACCCAATTTATTTTAGCAGCTAGTGTGAACAATGGAAACTTTATAGAATTTAGAATTTGATTAATTGTTTACACAATAAGGATACTACACTAGTATACATATGGTTTCAATTAACATAGGATTTTCTTTTAAAACCCCAATTTTGATCCCACAAGGAAGGTGAAGCTCTTTTTATGGACTTAAAAAAACTTTACTTTAACTCCAGACAATTATCTAGGAAATATGGTAGCAAGTTTATGTGTAAAAAGAAGTAACTAAATTCTTTATAATTCTATTTCATAGCTTAATACATGCAGTATTTCTAAACTAATTTTATTTCAAAAACTTTAATTATTTAGAAAGTTCTTTCCCCTAATAATGAGATCATAATTAGTGTAGAAATCAAATGTCTAAAGGTTTAAATATAGTTTTGTGCCAAATAAGAGTAATCTTATTCTTTACCCTCTTGTGAGTGCATAAAGAACATCAGCTAACCTAAAATTAAGTTCCTAAATCCTTGATTATGCTGAGTAGGCTCTAGCCTGTCACCTCTGCATTACCCATTATGACCATTATTATGGAATAACCTGGCCTTTAGCTCTAAACTCTATATCAACTTTATTAAGGTTCTAGTCTGAGAATCACCAATTTATGCCCATCAAAATTTATCTCTCTATATATTTACACTAACCAATGGGATACCTTCTTGCCCACTAGATAATTGTGATTCTTACTAGTTGAGGAACACATAGCCCTCCTGGGTCATTATGGATTCACAACAGATTTTAATATTCACTAAATTGAAGATGTAAATTAAGTACAAAGTAATGAATCATCTCAAGTATAGAATAAGAGAAATCTTAAACAATTTTAATCCTATAAATAATTATTTTTTATTATAAGGAGAAATAGAAAGGAAACTACTCAAAACTCATATGGATGACACAAGAAAATATGATTTATATTAAAATCCAATTTTACACAGTAAAACAAAATTCAAACAAAAATACAAAGTACTTATCTGAAACTTCTCCTAAATAAATTCCTTTAAAGTTCATTTGAAGACTTCTTACATCAATAGACACACCAAAATACATACTAGAAAGGCTCTAACTAATACACTCACACACTCACGCCACACACACACACCCACACCTACTACTCCTCTCTTCTTCTAGCCCTATTTCGACCAGTCAATGCTTCATTTAAACAAAGCTCTTAAAATCATCTAGAGTGACCTCAAGAACCTCTTCAAACTTTGTCCAAATTCATTGCACAAAAATTAATATCGATTTTGGCGCCTAAGCGTCCAACTGTGGCGCCTAGGCGCCAACCATCTAGAACCGTCTTTTAACTAGCTCGCGCCTAAGCGACAAGTCACCTTTTGCTTCTTTGCTCTATTTAACACCTTTTTGCTCTACTTTTTCTATTTTTGCTCTTAAAATCCATCTCTTGTGCTTGAAATAGAAAACACACAAAATACCATTCATTAAGGCGCCATATCCTTACAAATGATCGTAAAATGTATTTATAAAAATAACACATTTTAAGGCGTGTCAGTTCCCCCAAACTTAATCGTTGCTTGCCATAAGCAACTCATTTATGTTGTAAACTAAATGCTTTAACTTATGGTAATTGGTTTCATAAAAGATTACTATACTTTTTCACCATGAATGTGATGTTGAAACCATAGAAAAGTTTTTAATAACTCAGGATAAAACTAGGGTATAAGAGTATCTAGTACATAAGTTAGGAATTCTATTTTCCTGCTCATTTAAAAAACTATTTTAATTTGTCAGACTTAAGAAAATTAGAAAAAACTAAAAGATAGAATTTTATGAGAACTCTATTAGTAAAGATTTGACTAATAAATTTAAAACTGAGTATAAGCTTAGTAATGTAAATAAGTTTATTTGCCTTAAGATATTGAAAGTTAAGCCAGTTTTTAATTAGGCATCTCATCAAGCTTCTCCTTAAATATTTTCTTTTAAGTTCTCTTTTTTTTTTTAATTCATAATCATTTTAATCCTTTCTTTTCTTTTCTTTCTTATGTGAGTATTACTATGGGTGTGTTTGGGGTGGCTTATTTGTCGCTTGTGCGTTTTCAAAGCGCTGTGAAGGTGTTTGTTTTGAGCGTTTTGAATGAGTTTCAGAAAAAGGAGTTTTTAAAATATATTAGACGTGAAGCATAGATACTTGTTGACCTCACTTTTGGTTGAGGTCTAGAAATTTCATTAGTAGCCTAGGTCTAACCATAGGACTTTTTTACTGACTAGTCATGGAAAACTAGAAAAGGTACCCTCACCATTAGAAACTCAAAACTCTTCTCTTTACTCAACTTGAAGTTCCACATATTGGTCCTAACCTCTAGCACTTAGTAGGTAAGATCATTATAAGGGAACTCAAGGAGAGTTCCTATAGGGCTACTTGGCCTTAGGATTGACCCTGGGTGTTGGTTTGGAGCTAAGCTATACAATACCCTCACCATACCCTCACAATACCCTGGCTAAATGACCAAATCACATCAATTGGACTTATAACCATGCCAATTGGCCCAAAGAAATGTTTTGTTTGCTTCATAGCAAGATTTTACATCAAATTTGACCATAATTTTGCATTGGTAAAACCTTTTGATCATCTAATTTGGTTTAAATCCAAAACCCCAAATTTACCCCAATATTGGCTAACACCCCAAATCTCAAAAATTGAATGCCCTAAACCTCAAATTGGCATCCAATTTTTGTTGAAATTTTTTTGTGAGGTCATTTGTGACCAAATACAATAATAAATTTGAGCTTAGTTCAAAGCTAGTTCAAGTTTGACCCCAATTAGCCCCATATGCCTAATTTGGGTCTAAATCCAAATTTCATCAAAATCCACTAAATTCACTACCAAATTGATTTCAAAATGACTTT
>NW_018253364.1:105868-120183 GCF_001263595.1 Phalaenopsis equestris
TCCTTGAAGATAATTTTTCTTGATTTTTATCGAGAGTATTCTTAGGTAACTTCAGTTATCTATGATGTAATTAACTATAGGGGCTTGCCCTTATAGGAAGCTTTCTCGAACCTAGCATAATATAAACCCTATTTAATTCCTTATATTAAATAGGGGAACTTGTCGGCCAATACATGGTTTCGCAGATCAAACGGATGTCATAACTTTCTTTAGTTTATTTGATCGAGCCTCACCCTCAATTCTTGTGTTCATCCTTCGGGATAGATACAGGATTTGAGGTAAAACGCTCTTTCATCTAAACTATGAAAATTTTGGGGTCAGTTTGACTTCATCTTTTTCAAAACTAAATTTTTTTTAAAAAAATGTCCTTTCGAAGCGGGCAATGGGATTTCAATTCCGATGACCGACGACTTATTACAGGCAAATCCCACACCAAAAATAGTGCCGACAATACTACCCCGCGTCCTGCTTTTTTTTCTCCCAATCGCGATATTACCCTCGCGATACAACCCTTGCGATTCATCTCCACTTTGGGAGAAGATGACTGAAGGGGCTAGTAAGAGGTTCTTCATCATATTCGATGAGTTGAAGATGGTGAACTTTACTTGGCCGCAGTAGTTTGGCTGTGTCTATCGAGATCATCCCTTTCTACTGGAAGTTCACAATGGGGAAACTTCGACGACTATTTGATGGCGTCCTGAGGTTCGATTTGAGGCTGAGGACCACTTCGAAAGTTGAATTGACTCCTTCTATGATTAATAAATTGAATTATGTTATTTACTTGTTCTTTGAGAACGGGATTAACGGTGATTTGGAATTAATTAGAGATGAAATTTTGAAGACTGTGGGTGTTGTGGAGCATAGGATGTTCTTGGTGATGACGAGCTTTATTATAATAGCGGGGAAGGGTGGCGGTGTTACGGTGATTAAAAAGGTGGGAGATAAGAGTATGATGATAGGGTGAAGATGCTTTTTTATTCTCTGAGGTATGTTTACTGACTGATGAGTTAAAATAATCACCTTTGATTAGAAAGTATGTTTGCTAATCCAACAAATTTTTTTTTTTTTTTGGCTAAGTTCAAAGGTTTTTATGCAGATCCAAGCAAAGTTTTCTGGCACTTTTTCCTGAAAGTTTATGATCTTGCTCTTCAAAAGAGAATTTTTGTTAAGTGTGGATGCTTCATTCTCATCTCTAATGAATAATTAGATTTTTTTCCCTGAATTTTTGGAGCTTATTTTTGCAACTGTATTGCTTATTTCTTGTTACCTCAATTTTTATGTTAATCGTACTTATTCTTGTGATCTTAATGTTCTTATCTCAACTTAATTCTCACTCTTGATATAGCTTCTTTGGGACTTTTGAGCCTTCGATTGCTAAGCCTTTTCCATCGCTCAGGCTTCTAGAGAAATCGGTGTTCATTTCCGAAGCAAATTGAGGCGACGAGTTTTTGTTTAAGTTTTGGTTGACTGATTTTGCCATCTTGCTTTTATTTTTTCTTAACATTCACCATTAGTACCTTCTGGGTGGGATTATAGGATCTTTATGAGAGCATTAATGCGGTTTTGGTTATAAATTTTTCTTTTTGCTGTTGGATCTTTGATTTGTAAATTCTGGGGAGTTCACTTTTCTTTGGGTTGTTTTTTCTGTAGAAATGCTGAAGGTTGTGGTGGGAGAGTTTTGAAGGATCTGTCAAATGAATATGAATTGTGTTAAGGAGTTCAAAAATATCTAACACGTATACATTGTTATTTTGTTGAGAAAAGTACAACCTCTGTGTCACAGATTTTTCGTTTAACAAAGAAAATCTGCAAATAAACTATTTACAAAATGCACAAACAAAACAAATGTAGCTTATCCAGAAAAGCGGTTGATTGGTCATTTTTTCCGAATTAGGTTTTCTCTAAATGCACAAACCAAAGAGACAAACAACTTATCTGGATCAGCTGCATATCACCAGATTATCAAAATAAGTAGCTTATCATGATAAGCTGCAGCTGCCCCAAACAGACCCTATATCTCGATAGCTTTAAATGATTTTAAGCATTACTATCCTCTTCTTAAAGATAAAAACTTCTCATATTTCCTTACTTGATAATGTGTATTGGTATAAAAAAGATTTTTCGTAGAGTCTCCAACTCTTTTTAAAGTGTAAATCTAAGATCCTTAGTGTTTCAAAAATACAATTTTTCCAACTTTGAATATTAAATATATATTCTTATACTTTTATACCAAATATCTTTAACTTTAGCACTACTCTTAATCAATAAAAAGTTTTACTTAAGTTTATTATAATAATCATAGAATTAAAAATATAGTTCTCTATAGATAACACCACATATCACCGGTTATGTTAAAATAATTTTTTAATTAAACTTTATTGAGGACAAATAAAGTTTAGTAATATATATATATATATATAATGATGGCTTCCATCTTTAGGGTTTCCTCTGGCAATCGCGTACCATGGCATTTTCGTTCCTTCGCGTATCTTCTGTGGAGATCTTTCTTATTTTCTTTTTTGTTTCTGCTTCTTTTGGTTTTTGGTATGGCCTCTCGTAAAAGCTTTGTGGATGCAGTATTGGATGGGGGAGGTGGTCCCTCCAACAATCTTGCTGGGGGTCATTTTCCACAGGGATTTCACGATTCTTTAAATTTAGGGGGATATTAATCCTTTATTAAGAGGTTAGGAAAGAAAAATGGGAAGCTTGCCATGTTTATCTTTGATGTTGAAACTTTAGTTTTGGCCTCCTCTAATCGATTAGCACTCATTGAGAAGTTTATTTATGGCCATTCTAAGGTGGATTTCATTCGCAGGGAATTTGAATAGTTAAAACTTAAGGGTTGTTGGAAAGCTGGGATATTGGATGGGAAACACATTTTAATCCAACTTGCTAACAATGATGATTATACTAGGCCTTTTTTGAAAAGGTTTTTACGAATTAAAGATAAGGATATGAAATTCCTAAAATGGTCAGTTGATTTCGGCCCTAAATCTGAACTACCAGTGATATATGTATGGCTTTGATTTCTTGGCCTCAAATTACATTTCTTCAATCAAAAAATTCTTTTTTCTTTGGCTGATGCTTATGGTAAACCTATAAAAATGGATACAACTACCTTTGCTTTCACATGACCTTCGGAAGCTCGTGTCCTTATTGAAAGGGACATTACTCAACCCTTTTGCAATGAAATCTGGATTGGCTCACAACATCGTGGCTATTGGCAGCAAGTGGAAATTGAACGTCACTAACCATATTGCACTCATTGTTCCATGTTTGTTCATCACTCATCTTTATGTTTTAAATTAAATCCCTAACTCAAAAGAAATGTGCATCATCAACCAACAGAGGAATAGGTTCTTTTTAAAGACAATCAGATTATTACCACTCAGCAAGTTACACCCCCAAATGTAAATGTTCATAATGTTGAGGTTGAGCCTCATAATGATCCAAATCCTCTCATGCTTCTTCAAGATGTTTTGCCTAAAAACTCTTCACTTGGGGATATTTGCCCTCTAACGGTTCTCTTGATGTTCCTATTCTCATTACAACCCCCCAACCTACTCATTTAAATTCCACTTCTGAAATGATTATTCATTTGGAAAATCAGATGCACCCTATTTCAAATAACAATGATAATTAATATTTAAAATCAGTCTCATGTCAAATTCACTCAACCATTCTCCCCAAATGCTTCTTTTAATGCTACTTTACAATGTGCTAAAAAGGTTTTAGAAAATGAGTGGTGATGCACCAAAAATATATGCATTTTTAAACCAATATTTTATACTCATTTTTGGTGATATTGTACTTTAAGGGAAGATATTTTCTTAGGTTTTGTTGCAGGTTGATGATTTTTAGGACTTGAAGCAAAAAGGAAGCAAAAAAGAATGGAATTAGGAGTCAAAATGGTGTTTTGAAGGAAAAACTCAACGCTGACGATGCCAGCAAGGATGCCTACGACGTTGGCATGATACAGGAGTCTAGAACAACAGGGGCCCCGACGGTGCCAAACTGAGCACAGACGGTGCCATTTGACAGAGAGTACAGATTTAAATTCGGGCCATGGGCGCCGACGACACCATCGTGGGCTCCGACGGCACCACCGTTGGCGTTAACGACGTCAAGGTTGGTGCTGGGCAAAATTCTAGAAGTTTCGATGAATTTGAATGTTTTTTGAAGATTTATTGGAGGCACCTCTTAGAGAACCGAAATTATGCTTTATTTAGAGCAAAAATTACTCAGAAAAAGAAGTAGTTAGAGGGGGCTAGAGTGTAATTGAGGATACTTGAGTGTTCTATTGTTTATTGTGGTGAGTCTAAGTGCAATTTTCTCCTAAGAGTTGTTAAGAGAGGGAGAGAAGTGAGAGATTTATTCTTCCCTACATCTTTAAAGAGAAAATCAAGAGTCTCGTAAAGAGAGAAAGAGTTTAAGAGAGCATACGAAGGGATTTGTTTTGAGAAAGAGTTACAGATAAGTGTTGTTTGTTTATTATTGTTGTATAAACTTTTTTTATTTATGAAATTTGTATTTTGTTGTATCTTTCTCATGAGAGCTGAGTAGTTTTCTTTGTTTTTCTCCCTACTCTGAGATATGGTGAAATGAAGAGATAATTTGGATGTGCCAATTTTAAAATATAAAATAAATTGTGATGATTTTTCTACTCTGTTCTTAATTTACTTTTTGATCTGGCCAATTGAAATGTTAAAATCTGTTGTGAAACATATGATCCGGGAAGTAGAGTGAGTTCTATAATAATTGAGAATCACATTCAATTCTATGAAGGAGTGTTTCGTATTATTGGGTGACAGACTAAAATCCTCAAATTGGTCTTATTGTTTTAGAACTAAAGCGAGAGTTATCCTTCATTAGAAGGGGAGTGGGAGTTCTAGAGTGAGAGCCAATATCCTCCAATCTAATCACAGATTTAGGGACTAAACCTAATATTAGTCAACGATTCTCTATAACACTTGACAGAGGGTAGAGAATTAAAATTACTCTTATTTGGTACAAAGCACATGTTGACCTCACTTTTGGCTGAGGTTTAGTTCTCCCTCTTTAGTAGCCTAGGGTCTAGCCATAGGACTTTTTTGTTGAGTATTCCAAGAAAACTAGAAAGGAACCCTTACCATTAAAAACTCTAAACTCTTCCTTGCTCAACTTGAAGTTCTACATATTGGTCCTAACCTCTAACACTTAGTAGGTTGGGTCAGTATGGGGGATCTCAAGGAGAGTCCCTATAGGACTGCTTGACTTTAAGGTTGACTCTAGGTGTTAGTCTGGAGCTAGTTCACTCACTACACTCACTATCACCCACAATCACTCACAATTTCTAAACCCAAAATTGTTGACTTTGATCCCTTGATCTTTTGGGAGACTATGTAGATGGTCCACTAGACCCACTAGCCTTAGGCTAGAGTTTAGCTAAGACCAGTACATAGAGGACCCAAATAGGGATTTCATTAGTTCATAGCTCACACATGGTGGTTGGCACCCCAATTTCATCAAAATGTCCAATTTAGCTTTTTGCCCCTAAATCCACCCAAATTACCTAAATGACCTTGAAACCCTAAATTTTGTCAAAATCCTCAAATTCACCAAATATATCCAAATTTGTTCAAAAATAATTTCAAACCATTTCAAAATACCCAAATTGCCCAAAACCATCCATAAATTCCAAATTTACCAAAATACACAAAAAATTGCCAAAATTACAAAAATACACTTGGCACCCCAAACTTTCTCAAAACCTCAAAAATCACTCTAAATGTTTCCAAAACTAATTTAGACCCTTCAATTAAACCCAATTTGGCCAATTTGACCATTTTGACCAAAACCCCCAAATTGTCTTTAAAGACCTAATTTCCTCAAGTTCACCTCAAATGTCCATCAATTTGAGCCCAAGTCCCCTCAATCTCAATTCTATTTACCAATCTAAACCAATTCTATGCCTAATTGTCCCATGCTTTGAGCTCAATTTTCATCTAAGTCAAACGCCCAATTTTAGCCCTATGACTTAATCTCACTTAATTGAACCCCATAGCCTACTCAATTTGCCCCAATTTTAATCTTAAACTCTTCATAACACTCTTACACATCAAACTTGACCTTAAATTGGCGTTGGTGAAGCCCCAATTTCATTTAATTTTAACCCAAGTTCAAAATCCCAAAATTAGCCCCAAATTGTCTCTGTCTCCAAATTCCACCAAATTGAATACCCTAACCCAAAAATTGACACCCAATTTATGTTGAAAACCCAATTTATGTTGCATGATGTTCCTATAGACCATTTTCAACAATCAATTTAGACTTAGCTCACGCCTAGCCCAACCTAGGCCCGAGTCTAGCCCAACATACCCAAATCGACCAAAATTCCAAAATCCTTCAAATGAAACCCAATTGAACTCAAAATCATTTCAATCCTTCACCAAAAATCTTCATTACAATCATATACACAATATTGACCAATCAATTGGGCTCAAAGTCATGGCTAGTCTAACCCAAACACAACTTTTAGCTATTTGGACCCAAATTGAACCCATACACCAATCATGCCTAAACCACCAAATTAATGATAACATAGCCACCAAGTGCACCCTATAAACCAGGATAGACCCACTTAAAATAGCCAAAATGAGCTATGGACCAATGGTCCTTTGATTTAAGGGATTTCACCCCATATTTTGCCTAAACTTGAAATATCTCCTTCATCATTGCTTACCCTTGGGGGTTCACCATCATTAAGCACCCTCTAACCTCCCTGAGTGAAGAAGTGACTGAAACCTGGCTATCCACCTCTTCAACCACTAGAAATAACCAGCACATGGGAGCCCCAAGTGGCCAAAACCATAAATTGAACCTCCCTGACATGGTTCACTCCCATTGGCCATTAGAGCTTTCTTCTTTCCACCTCAGTAAGCTTTAGCACCCAACTCTAAGCCCTGACCTCCACCATACAACCATGGCTTTAAATGGAGCTCTACATGGCCAAAGAGAAGTGTGCTTGGAACCTTAAGGAAACTCTGCCAAAGTTTCACTAGAGCTTCTCCAAACCATCCCAAGTGTAATTCCATTGCTCTCAGCTATTGATAGCCACCCCACAGAGCCAATTTCTTCACTGAAATCTACCCTAAAACCAGGAACGAACTCTCCACAACCCCATAGTGCACAAAACTTCAATTAATTGTGCACACACCATCCCCACAGTGAAAAAGGCTAATTCCCTATAAAAGCTGCCTCGAAAATAGCCTCTAGCATAGCTCTAAACCAACACTTGAAATTGAGCTTGATTGAATTCATACCTAAACAATTCACTAAGGCATGGGACTTCATCCGGAGGTTCATTTAACCCAATCAAAGCTACCACAACCATCTTATTGAGGCCTCCCCTCTCCTAAAAAGGTGACTTCATCCGGAGGTTCATTTAACCCAATCAAAGCTACCACAACCATCTTATTGAGGCCTCCCCTCTCATAAAAAGGTATTCAACTCTAACCCTAAATTGAGCTTGTTTTGAAGATCATATTTATTAAATTTAATATTTTATAAACCATAGATGTACTCGTTTTGAGTAAATGAAGGTTTAGGAACAAACCCCATGCAATTTTTTTGAGTCTATGCAGAGATCTAAATTTAAATAATTATCTAAATTAAATTAAAATTTTGAGAGGTCCACATGTTCTCCTCTATCATTATAATTACCTCATGGATATGATACTTTAAACCCTCAAAGTCATTTGAGTTGGGTTTAGTGAGTTATGAGGTGAAGTACCCCAAGGGTAAAGTGATAATTTTAGGCTTTGGTGCCTTAATAAAAAATTAGGATTAACCAAGGTAAAATGGGTAATCCTGGTCTTAATAAATATGTTTAGATGATTGAAATACAATGACTTCAAAAGGTAGAAACCCACTCACCATCTTTGCACAATTTCAATAAGATTATAAATCTTTTAATCTTCATCACTTGAAAGTCAATTAAAGATCAAATGATTCTTAATAAGGGGCTTAAGTTGGAGAAGATGATAAATAAATTTTCTTAAGCCCAAAGCTAAGGATGATTTGACTATTTGATAAGAATACACATCACTTAAATCAAAATTTTGATGACCACCATTTCACCTATCATGATTTTTAAAGTCTTGTAAGTGATTTAGGCTTGTCATCTAAACTCAATTGAGTGGATTTAGACGATAATATGATTGGTGGTTAACATCTTTAAACACTACAAGGACCTTAATTGTGGGCACCATAATCTTAAATAACCTAGACTTGCCTTAGGAACACCCACTCACATAACTTTTAAATGAAACATCAATTGACTAATCGAGTATTCTATCCTTGGGATAAATAAATTGCTAAGTTTCACTGAGCAATGGGTTAGTCACACTTAAACCTCAGATGATTGATGGAACAATATGATGAGTTCAAAATGAACTCAAAATAATTTAAGGGAGCCTCAAAGTAATTCAGGGTCATTCCCTCAACACTTTAAAACCTTCTGGATATTTTGAAGAGCAAATTGAACTGCTCATATTTTGTTCTAAAATTATCCACTAGGATCTTTTAAGATCCAACAAAATCATAGCCTTGGATTTGGTAGCTAAACCTTCATCTACTCATGCAATTTAAATTCCTTGCAATATTATATACATGCCTTACAAGAAGTGACCTTTCAGGAGGTGGAACGAGAAGAATCGTTAGGTACGTTTTTACAGTTTACAGTACTGTATTTTCTTATACTTTCCACATTTTATTTTTATGATTATAAAACTTGCATGTTAAATAACGATGTCACCTTGTATGAAAACCAAAACTGTTAGGATAGCCACCAAACCAAAACCCAAAACTAAAATGAAAATTAACCAAGATAAAATTCACTGCCACAATATTCAAAATAAACACAACTCAAAATTTAATCAAAAATATCATAACAAAACAACAATTGCAACTAAATTAAGATGTCTCTATCGGATGATCTGAAATCCCTCGGAGGAGGTAACTTACGGTTCCTAACGAGATTTCCCATGGTCTAAATGAAACTCTGAAATTTATTAAGTTGAGTTTAGTAAGTTCATTTAGACTAAGTGAATCTAATAGAAAAAAGTAGTACTGGAATGAGGGAACCATAGGATCCTAACTGATATCTCTCTAATCAACTTTAATTTGTCCCATAATATTTAAAGAACTATAACCATAGGGAAATCTGATTTGAAATCATAACTTGACACATCAGAAAACTTAAACTCATCACGATGAAGAGCTTGGAGCTAGCACTGTGGGCAGCACGACCATCTTCAACAGCAAGAGAACCTACAACAACATATCTTTCAGTAGAATTAAACAACCAAGCCATAGGATTTTGAGGTTGTTAGCTTATGCAACATAAATACTCACCTTATTTTTAGGCCTTTGTATAGCTCTATTATACAATATAAGCCCTAACTCATCTTGCTTTTCTAAGGTTATCCTTCATCACGACCTAAACCCTCACATCTTCTAGGTTATTTGTGTGATCATTTTACACAAATGTAAGCCCTAAATAAATAAAACTAGCAGGATGAAACACTCATATAATTTCTCCTCAAAACTGAAGCCAAATAATAGGATAGCTTAGGAAGTCATCGAGGTTCTCTTCTGGATTCTGGATCTATGACATCCCCTGGATCTATGACATCCCCTAGTTCTTCCTCCTTTAAACTCTACAACAAAATGTTCCAAATTTAAGATAATCCTTTTTCAAACCTCTTTGTCCAATCTCGTCTAAAGTCCTGTCCTTTTGATCTCTTTGAAGATAACATTTCCTGATTTTTATCGAGAGTTTTCTTAGGTGACTTCGGTTATCTAAGATGTAATTAACTAGGGGCTTGCCCTTATAGAAAGCTTTTTTCGAACCCAGCTTAATATAAACCCTATTTAATTCTTCATATTAAATAGGAAAAATTATCGGTAAATAAAATGGTTTTGTAGACCAAACAGATGCCATATATTTCTTAGTTTATTTGATCAAGCTTCATCCTCAAATTCTTGTGTTTATCCTTCGGGATAGATACGGGGTTTTAGGTTTAATGCCCTTTCATTTAAACTATGAAAAATATGGGGTCAGTTTGATTTCATAATTTTCTTAACTTAAACGGCCTTTCAAAGCGGGCAACGGGATTTCGATTCTGTTGACTAACAGCTTCCTATGGGCAACTACTTAACCAAAATAGTGCCGACATAATGACAAACAGGCTTACCAATTCTAAAAAATTCATTAATATACCTCCTATAAAATCTAGCATATCCTAGAATACTTATGGTAGTTACTGAATTAGGAGGTTGTAATTCAACAATAATTTCAATTTTTGCTTCATTTATTTCCATGTCATTTTAAGAAATTTTATGTCCCAATACAATCCCTCCTATGACCATAATTTGACATATTTCCCAATTGAGAACTAAATTTGTTTCTTCATAGTGTTTTAGAAACTTCACTAAATGATCTAAAAATGAATCAAAAGAGGTTCAAAAAACTAAGAAATCATCCATAAACACTTCAACTTCTTTCTAAATTAAGTCACAAAAAATAGACATCATACACCTTTGAAAAGTTACAGGTGCATTACATAAACCTAATGTCATTCTTCTAAAAGAAAAAGTCCCATATAGATTTGTAAATGTAGCATTTTGTTGATTCTCTAGAGCAATAGGTATTTGGTGGTAACCAAAATATCCAACCAAAAAGCAAAAGTATTCATGTCTCAATTTAAATAAAGATTTACCCGGTCTACAGGTCGACCTCTGTTAATTTTTAGTGCTCGCACTAAGATTACAGGGTAATGGCCAGGTAGCTAACACCAGAGCTTTCTTTTTTGAAGCAGCTGCAATGGCGTTCCCAACACTCACTTTTTTTTGCAACCTGCCAACGAGCCGCGATGCCCACAATGTTGCTCCCACCATCAAGTTTGGAGTCAGATTTGAAGATCTCAAGGTCGTTCTTGGGAAAGCCCCGTTTTTCATAATGAAAGTTGTCACTCCAGAGGTTCAAGAGCCATCTGCTGAGTTTAACCCGAGCTACCCTCAGGACTTCCCTTCTTACAAGAAGGTCAAGACTACTACCACCACGATACCTACCAAACTAGTTGTTCCCATTTCTACTAAGGAAAAGGAAGTTAAGATCATCAAAGTCCCGAATGAAAATTTGGTTGTTTTGTTGTCAGTGTTTGAAATTAGATCAAGTTCGAGGACTACACTGTTAACCCAAACAAAAAAAAGAAGCCAGAGCTGGAAAGTTCAGAGGGCTAACAAAACTCAAACTCCTAAGGAGGTACCTGTTGATGAAGATCCTCACCAAGATGAGTTAGGGTTATCAAAAATTTGTCCACATTTGCAAGAGGGTAGGTTCAATCCCTTGATGAATAGTAATGGGTAAGAAAGTATCCAAAAGATTGCCACTACTTTACCATCACCTCATGGACATGGTAGGGAGAGGAAGAAGCCTACTTCTACCACTTGAGTCAGTTCAGTTTTCCAGAGACTAGCTGCCAAAGAAGGATGTTCAATTGGCGAGTTACTCAAATGAGTGGGACATGCAGTATCCCCTCGCATGAAGAAAGTAATTTTAATGGATGTCAGATCTGCCAGATGCTTCCTAAAATCAACTGAAGCTTTACCTGGCTGCATTCTTGTCTGGTTCTGCCTGGGGAGCAGAGTTGATACCACCATTATTACTGTCGATTCTACCATCACTAAACCCACTGGTTGTTAACCAGTAAAGTTGCGTCTGGGTCCAAAAATTCTATAGATTACCAGTCATAAGGATGCTATTAAAATCCCAAAGGATAAGATGAAGAGGTTACCTAGTATCGTATCTAGTCCGCACCACGGGGAGCATAGTTCACTTCAACATGCCGATGTTCCTATCCAGAACTCCAACTCAAGACATCACCATCAAAGAAAAAGGTATGGATCCCCAAGGTTGTCGTACCGATATGGTCCAACAAGCCTGTAGGACAGGATCATGAAATGAATTCAGGGTCTGAGTTATCTAACGTTGTTGCAATAATTGCTAGAGAGATGGAGAAACAAGTGGGAGATGTCCAGCAAGGTCCTCCAGATCTCAGGAGACTATAAGAATCAATAATTAAAGAAAAGGTCCAAAGGCTCAAGGTCTAGATTTCTAAATTAGCTCGAGAACATGGAGTTTTCATTGATGATGATAATGACAATTTTAACTTCAACAATTATCTCAAGGAAGATTTCATGGATATTCATGTCATCGAGACCAGAGTCGCTGCATTTGTGTGCGACGCACAACATCTTATCAAAGAGAACGCCGTAGATGAGCTGCGTAGGGCTATTTTCTTAAGGGATGAGCAAATCAGCTAAATAGAGAATAGAATGGAAGAGATGGTTGATGCCATGACCGCCATGGCTACAAGTCAGGGACAGTCTCAATCATCACAGTTAGCCTCTCCAGAAGCCAATCAACCGGAGATTATACACATTACAGATGAAAGGAAAGAAGCCGCCAAAGAAAATAGAGATGATCAACAAAAGAAAGATTCTCCATCAAGCACCATACTAGAGAAAGAATTTAAGCAAATGCTCAAGGAAGTTTGGGAGGCCTTAACCCAATCTAATGGTGGTGCATTAATTTTAAAGGGTATTCCTCACGCGGAAGGGTTTGATGTCATACCCTACCTTAAAATTTTTGTATCACCAAACATTAAGATATTTAATGGGACTGGAAATCCCAGACAACACATAGCGCACTTTCGGGCCAATTGTGGTAGTACCAGAGGTAACGAAGCCTTTCTTTTCCGTCACTTTATTAGCAGCTTATCAGAGATAGCATTTGATTAGTAAGAACTACCCAATGGATCACTTAAGATATTTGCCGAGTTAGAACAATTGTTCGTAAAGTTATTTTCCGGAGCGCAACATCGTGTGTCTATTAAGGATCTCATAGTAGAGAAGCAAAAGCCTAACAAGACTTTACTGGACTACATTTTGAGGTGGAGAAACCTTAGCAAGAATTGTGAACCTCAGCTATAAGAACATCATGCAATTGAGATCATACTCAAAAGTATTCATGGGCCAGTAGTTTTCATGCTCAAGGGACTCACCATTAAATCCTTTGAGAAGCTAATGAGCAAAGCTAGCAATCTTCAAGAAGAAGTCAAACATATGGATTCTCATGAGAAGTTTAAGAAGTCCAAGATGACCAGAATATTTGAAAAGAAGTCTGGAACTATGGCAAAGGTCAATAAAGGAAAAAAACCAATGAAGATACATGTAGAAAATTCTCATCAGAATTCTCAGTCATCATTGCGACATGGTCAACAACAGACACAATAGTACATCCAGTCTAGCCAACAACCGCCTCATGGAGGATCACACCTGAAAAAGAACAAGAAAATGTTCATTTCGGAATGTAGAAAAGTGGTATATTCCTTCAAAGATGAAGCCATACCCAAAATTTTTAGAAGTCTGATGAATAAGCCTAAGTTCAGACTACCAGATCCAAAGAAACCCAAAGAGGTCGACAAGAAGGATCAACCTAACTATTGCTCGTATCACAAATTGCTTGGACACACTATAGAGGAATGTTTCATTTTTAAAGATTGGCTTGAGAAGAACATTAAGAAAGAGAATATAACGATCCCGAAAGAATATTTAAAAGAACCTGAAAAAAGTTCTATAAATGTGATTTCGGCTGAACCAATCTCTCTGATTGACCCATATACTGGAAAGGATATATAGAGTACGACTTGGAACGAGCTCCAGAGAGTTTTGAACCAAATCCAGTTTGCTTTAAGGTAAGATTCCGTTCAAATTCTTCAGCCTGTGAAGCCCGAGATGAAGATTTCACGAGAAGAACCCTCATCGTCAAGGAAGAAGAAGAAGAAGAATACCACCGCAAAGACTGATAGCACAGGGGGTAGGATAGGGGCTGCCTCTGCTAGATTAGTTGTCTCGGATTCATGGAAGAAAATCTTCAAACCCTTGACCTTGTATGAATATCCTTTTATAATGATTATGATTTCGGCTATGTTTTAACTATTTCTGGTGATAACGTAATCGATTATGACCAATCTAACTTCTATCTTGATTCCCAAAATGATCCTCAAATCGTGCTTGAGTCCACTGAACTCGCTAACAAGACTAAAGAAGACATTGACAACACCGCTTATGATAGCTCCGAGAGTGAGGAACTGATCCTTGAGTGTCATGGTACACCACTCGCCATCAACTTAGATTTCTTCGACAAAGAAGAAACGCCGAAAGATTCAACAATGGTAATGTCGGCACTATTTTTGGTATGGGGTTTGCCC
>NW_018253365.1:0-754 GCF_001263595.1 Phalaenopsis equestris
ACTTAGCATTCCATTTAATTTTGTAATATTATGTAGTACACAAAAAATTGTTATCATTTTTCTATAGAAGGTTTTACTAAACTCATCCTATAAGAGTTTTGTCAATCCCTATGGGATCAATACTTAGGACTCTAATAGAACCCTGCCCTATATTAGTTGTTATTTTGCTCCTTCAAGGATCAATGAGTTGTTCTTGGTGGATCACATACTAAATAGTGAATTTTCCAACTTCACTTTGACTAGAAACAATTTGATTGTGATTTTTCAGATTTTTGACTGACAACAAAGAACGTTAGGATTTAAGAAGTAATTCCAAAGCTAGTTTCCCCGGTACAAGATTAAATTCATCATCTAAGCCTTGACACATTTTCATTTTTTCAAAATTGCTTCCAACCATGAGCATAAAGGAAGTAACAAAAGAAAGTGCACTCCTCAATTATTGTATTCAGACTCAAAAACCTATTGATGTGGGGGCACATATTTATAAATCCATCCTTGGAGTTGCACTAAATGGATCTATGTCTAGGCCTGGACACCCTGTTGTTATTTTCTTAATTTGTAGTCAAGCCCAGCTCCATTATGAAAGTTGGGAAAAGCTACTTCTTCCCTGAAAACCCATGGACCAGTCAAACTTAATGTGTGACAACATCGATCTTTTTGCGGCACATGGAGAAATTTCTTACATGGATAAGTCTTCTAGCCCTTCCACAACCACGTCCTCGATAAGAAGATTGTTTAGCTAGTATCTTGGAGG
>NW_018253366.1:0-2778 GCF_001263595.1 Phalaenopsis equestris
GGATTTGATTCCCTCTGAGTGTAGGGTGTAGTACTTGAATTCTTAGGCCCATGAGGGAAGGCCGGGGCTCGTATAATAGTCTTCGGCCATTCCTATTTGAAAAAAATAATATATCTATATATAGTATATTTTTAAAAAATTCGAATAAATTTCAAACTTAACATCGCAATTATTCAACAAAATCTTAGAAAAAAAAGAAAAAATTCCATTTCATAGCAACATATTTACAAAGCTATGGTAATATAAAATTAGATCTATGTTTATTTATATAATTACTAATAATGATTAATAATATAAAAAATAATTTTGTCATTGTTGCCATCTACCTCTAGAAGTAATGCCATGCGTTCTCAGCATTAATCGATTTGACCCCCATCTTGATAGTTGCCCGAGGCCATGCATGGCTTTCTTCTTCACCTCCTTTTTGAAGAGATACAAGCCTCATTTAATATAACCCTCGAAATAGTCAAGATTCACTCAAATGACCCTTCAAAATTCATCCAAATATATTGAACTTTAAGAAAAACTAAATCTTGCTACCTAGCGCTCAGGCGTTGGATGTGCGGGTAGATTTAGTGTGCTAATTCTACAAATATTTTTCAATATTCTAAAACACACACGACATATACAATAGTAAATATGCAATTTAATCCCAACAAAAATAACTTTAGTGAAAATAGTTTTATCCTAAAAAAAACTTTAATCTGTCAAATCTCCTAAAAACAATGCAAGTATACATATCGCTCAAGTAATAAAGGACTCTAATGGAGTCCTAGATATCGATCTCACAGGGAAGTTGGAAATGCTTATAAGTAAATTCTTAAGATTATAATGTAAAATACAATTTTAAACTACAAAAGTGAAGTATAAAATTTGAATATAAAATAAATAAGTGAATGCTAAATAAAATGTTTAAAAGACTAAGTTAATTAAACTAATTGTTAAACTTTCAAAAGTAAAATTCACAAAAAACTAAATAAAGTTTTTGTGGTGAAAAGTTTAAATTTAAGAGAGTATCCTTCCTGAGAGTATCTTTCCTCTTTACAATGAGTATATGGTTTGTGAAGAAATTAAAATCATTTGAAAATATATTTATATATAATTTTTTTGTGTCAAATAGGAATATAATTTGTTTTGTGACAAATAGGAACAATTTTATTCTTTACCCACTTCCAAGTGCATAAAGAACATTGACTAATCTAGAGTTTGGTCCACAATTTCGTGGTTAGGTTGGGCAAGTTCGTGGTTAGGCTGGGAGGATACCGGTTGCCACTTGAGAGCTCCCACTACACCCTCACCTGAGGGCTAACAATCTCACATTATTTTCCAATCAACTGAACCAAATTGGGGATTTTAATATGTCACCTTAAAAATCTCCAATTCTGCATCCAACAAAGTATATTTCTCTATTTATTTGCACTCAAACTCATGGATGACATCCTCTCCCATGGAATCAAATGTGATTCTCCCCATGTTGTAGAAATCATAGTCCTTTGGGAGCATATGTTTCTTAACACAGTTTAACATTTCAATTTGCCAGATCGAAAAGTAAATGAAGATCAGAGTTCAAATCATCACGAATGATTGACATTTAAACCCGTATAAAACAAAATCAAATCTTCACAAAAACATATCTCAAAGTAGGGAAAATGATAAAGAACACTACTCAGAGTTCATAAGAATGATACGACAAAACACGGATTTTATATATAAAAATAGGTTTACAAAACAAATAAATAAAAGAACATAACTTATCTCACAATCCTTCACAAGCAAATTCCTAGAAGTTCTCTTCAAGCACTTTCCCTCTTTACAAGCACTCTCAATTCTTTCATGAAGAAGAAATCTCTCACATTCCCTCTCCTCTTACAATTGTTGAAGAAAATCTTCAAGCCCTTGACTTTCTCTCTCTCTCTCTCTCTCTCTCACTTGCCTCTTTGAAAATCCCTCACACGCCTCTTCTTCCCATGCCTCATTCACGCTTTAGACTTTCCTCTATTTTATTAGAGTCTGCCTCCCTCCAAAAAGAATTCAAAATTCCCTCCAAAATTCTCTCTAAAAGTCAACCCTTTTGAATTCAAAAGATATGTCTATTGATCCAAGAGACATATCCCTTCATAAAAGAACATTTCAAAGTGTATAGATGCATTGAATCACTCCATGGGGTGTTTAGAACAAGTGTCCCTTTCAAAATTTGCGTAAAATTCATCCTGAATCGCTTTAATTTGTGAAAAGTCATCTCAGGCGCTTCAGCCGCCAACTTGCTTAAGACAATGTTGTTCTGGGTTTTGGCGTCTGATAATTTTGGCGCTAGCTCTCTATTAAATGGCACTTCAAGCGCCAGTTTCGGCGCTTCAGGTGCCAGAATCCCAAAATTTGTTGTTTTGGCTCCAAAATTCGCTGTGTTGACTCCAAAGTTCATCCTTTTTGCTACTTTTGCTCTAAATGCCTAAAATTGATATACATGCAACAAAAATGCAACAAAAACATGAAAATATCTTTATTTAAAGCGCAATATCACCATAAATAAACATATAATGTATATTTAAAACAACATATTATTTTGGTGTATCACTGGATCCTGGCACCATAATGTCGGGCTCTCTGTTTTCACGTACAGGGTCTGACGCTAGTGGGCGCCAGTTCACTTTTTGCTCCTTTTCACCATTTGCCACAGTTTTGCTCTTTTTTACTCTTTTTTTCTCCAAAACTCCATTTCTTGTACTTGAAACTAAAAAAAACACAAAAAAACTTCTTTTAAAGTGCAATATCATTAAG
>NW_018253367.1:0-3515 GCF_001263595.1 Phalaenopsis equestris
CATAGAAAACTCAAAAAACTAAGTTTCATAATTTTCTAAGCTGTATTTTGATTTTTAAAAAATCATTTAAATGTCAAAAGTAATGTTTATCTTTAAAAATCAACTTAAGTTATCAAATGAACTCAAAATATTTTAAAATTTTTTTGGTGAGTTCTCTGGATTGGGAACCACAGTGGAGATAAAAAATCAAGTCATTTAAATGTTCATATTTTCTATTTTCCAAAATTAATTATCTTAATGATTTAGGGTTTGTGAAAATTAGGTGTATTTTAAATGACTTGACTCATGAAAAATTTTCCTAAAGGCTCCCTGGTCATCATAAACCTTCCAAAATTTTCTTAGATTTTTCTAAGCAACACACTAATTTCCATGATTATTTGAGCAAATAATGCACTTAAACTTTAAAAAAAAGAATGGATCTCTGTTTAGAGGTCTCCTCTAAATTTGAAAAACCAGAGAATGTTCCCCTTGACAGAGGCTTTAACAGAGGCTACAACATGTCAAATTTCAAGTCAAGGTGATGTGTCAATATGCATGGAGAATCAAATGATTCAAAATAGTGTTTAATTAATTAAAAATAAAATATGCATCAAATGGACTTGAAATTTATTCTACATTGTTCTCCTCTGTTCACTGAGCAAGGGGTATTTTTATTTTATTTTTGTGGTTTTCTACACAAAGTTATTGATTTTTTAAGTTAACGGAGTTTAAATAAATAGAACAAGCCCTATTTTTCTACTTATCCACGCGGCGTCTTGTCATCCTACGGCGGCTTTGAAACTCCACGCGACGCGCTCTTATTTGACGCCCCCGTCCATGCCAGCAGCCACACATCCCGCTGTTTATGTAAAGAAGCTATGTTCCGAAGTGCTATCCGGCTTTATCTTGGCCGTCCATTCGATACACGCGTGATCGGACGGCGTGTGGTCATCGTCCCCGATAGCTTAGGCCGAGAACCTTCCATCTTTGAGGCTTGAGATCTCTCTCATTTCTTAACCAAATTAAGTGAATTTTTTTTAAATGCTCCTCTAAGTGAGATGAACACATCCATACAGTTAATGTGTCATGATATCAAACCTAAGCAAATGGAGAATCAAAATAGGCTCGGGAGGAGGAGAAGTTTTATACCTTTGCTATGAGAAGGGAAGCTTCAATCAGAGGTGCTCGGCACGTTCGTTGGGGCCCAAGGAGGTTAGGGATTAAGCCTCTTGCTGTAGTGTAAGGCCTAGGTGTGATTTTGATCAAGATCTATTTTGGGTGTTGACTGAAGTCTATACTAGGGGCTCTATGGAAGAGAAAATTGATGGGGCTTCTTCCTCTTTCACTATTGTGAAGGCGTGGGTGAAGGTAATTTAGGTAGGTTTGGTGGACTATGGAGATATATTGGGCTCTGTCCTGGTTTTCGGCAAGGTTTCGAGCTCAAAATTGAACTTCGACAAGGGGATTTAGGGCAATGTGGTGGTTGGGTTGCACTGAGGAGGTCTCAAAGAGGCTCTGTGTGTGATTTTAGAGATTCTCTCCAAGATATTTTCAACACTTGGCTTAATGGCCGTGGAGGTGGCCTTTTATAAATATGGGGTTATGGTGGTTGTCATGGCCAATTAGGAGGTGTAATGTGGTGCTTAGGTGGAGGGCAGAGGAGCTCTACAACTCAATTTGGTTGAGCTGGCCTCTAGGCTTGAGTTGGGTGAAGTCCCAAGGGGATGTCTCTCGGTTTTGAGCTTTTCCGACCACTAGGCTGGCCGGCCGGCCAGGGGGAGGTGGCTAGGTGCTCAGGGCATCCAGAGTAATCTATCACAACAATTTAATGTAAATGTGTTTTGATTTGGCAAAGATATCTTAAGCATGTGTAATTTTTGGAATAAGATCCGTTAATTTGGGGAACCTTTGGTCCATGGCTTAGTTTATGTGGTTAGAGGTGTTTTGGCTCAGCCTTAGGGGTCAACTAATGGCTGGGGTGGAGTTAATTTGGTTGCTTTAGGGTGGTTAGGTCACATTTAGTGCATGGGTCCAAGTGGGTGCAAATGACCAAATCTTGGGTTTGGTCAAGGCTAGACATGTCAATTTGCCCAAATAAATATTGCATTTGGTGTATATGATCAAAAGGAACAACTTTGATGAAGGATGTAAGTGGTTTTGAGTTCAATTGGGGGGTCAATTTGAAGGATTTTAGAGATTTGGTCAATTTGGGCTAGATTTGGGTCTAGATTGGGTTGGCCTCGGTATAAGTCCAAATTGATTGTTGAAAATGGTTAATAGGAACCTCATGAAGAGTTCTCAAGATAAATTGGGTTAGCCTCGGTATTTTAGAGATTTGGTCAATTTGGGTACATTGGGCTAGATTTGGGTCTAGATTGGGTTAGCCTCGGTATAAGTCGAAATTGATTGTTGAAAATGGTTAATAGGAACCTCATGAAGAGTTTTCAACATAAATTGGGTGCCAATTTTGAAGATAAATTGGGTGCCAATTTTGGGATTAAGGCAATCTCAATTTGGTGAAATTTGGGGACAATCAATTTGGGGCAACTTGGGGGTTTTAGAATTAGGTTGAAATTGGGCTCAAATTATGTGTCAATTTGGGTTGGATTTAGTTTGACTTTATCATATGAAAGATGAATTTGAGTTTATAGTTGAAATTGAGGGAAATTTGGGCTAAATTGATGGACGTTTAAGGTGAATTTGGGGAAATTGGGTCTTTAAAGGCAATTTGGGTGTTTTGGTCAAAATGGTCAAATTGGCCAAATTGGGTTCAATTGAATAGTCCAAATTGGTTTTGGAAATATTTGGAGTGATTTCTTAGGTTTTGGGAAAGTTTGCGGTGCCAAGGGCATTTTTGTAATTTCGGTAATTTTTTGGTTATTTTGGTGAACTTGGAATTTTTAGGTGGATTTAGGTAATTTAGGTATTTTAAAATGATTTGAAATGATTTTTGAACAACAAAAGATTTAAAATGACTTTTTAACAATTTTGAGTATTTTGGACGAATTTGAGGTTTTTTACCAAATTTGGGATTTGGGGGTATTTAGGTAATTTGGGTAGGTTTGGGGGTCAAAAGGCTAGGTTGGGTATCTTAGTAGAGTTGGAGTACCAACCACCATTAATAAGCCATGGATCAATAGAAACCGCATTTTGGGTCTTCTATATAGTGGTCTTAGCCAAACCCTAGCCTAGGGCTACTGGGGGTCAAAAGGCTAGGTTGGGTATCTTAGTAGAATTGGAGTACCAACCACCATTAATAAGCCATGGACCAATAGAAACCGCATTTTGGGTCTTCTATATAGTGGTCTTAGCCAAACCCTAGCCTAGGGCTACTGGGGGTCAAAAGGCTAGGTTGGGTATCTTAGTAGAATTGGAGTACCAACCACCATTAATAAGCCATGGACCAATAGAAACCGCATTTTGGGTCTTCTGAGAACCTAACAATTTTGGGTTTAGGGTAGTGAGTGATTGTGAGTGTAAATGATTGCAAGTGAGTGCCTTAGCCCTAGACTAACACCCAGGGTCAACCCTAAGGT
>NW_018253367.1:3880-6838 GCF_001263595.1 Phalaenopsis equestris
TCTCGCTGGGGATCAAAGAGTGAATTTTGAGTTATGAAATTTCAGGTATTTATAAAGGATGGGAGTCAGTATATAAGTGCTGGCCCCGAGGTGAGAATTGAAATTTGGGTATCAATCCCGAAATAAGAATCAGATGCCATAATTCATTTAAGGTGGTCTTAAAATTGATTTAAAAAAAAGAGAATAGGATGCCTTGAAATAATCGAAGGGCTTATTCCCTCAACCTTAAGAATATCATTGAATTTGATTCGAAAGATTGCGATAGGAGGGGTTCCTAAAGCAACGCGAAATCAGATACAAAATCCTCAACCTCTAGTATATCGAAGGATTTGATTTGGAAGATTGCAATAGGAGGAGCTCCTAAATCAACGCGGTGTCAGATGTGAAATCCTCAATCTCTAAAATTTGATTTGAAAGATTGTGATAGGAGGGGCTCCTAAAGTAATGCAGAATCAAATGTAAAATCCTCAACCTCTATAATTTGATTTGAAAGATTGTGATAGGAGGGACTCCTAAAGCGACACAGAATCAGATGTAGAATCCTCAACCTCTAGATTTGATTTGAAAGATTGTGATATGATAAAGACCTAAAGCAACGCGGAATCGGATGTGGAATCCTCAACCTCTAGATTTGATTTAAAAGATTGTAATAGGAGGAGCTATTAAAGCAACGCAGAATCAGATGTAGAATCCTCAACCTCTAGAATTGTATTTGAAAGATTGCAATAGGATGAGAACCTAAAGCAACACGGTATCGGATGTGAAATCCTTAACCTCTAGATTTGATTTAAAAGATTGCAATAGGAGGAGCTCCTAAAGCAACACAGAATCAGATGTAGAATCCTCAACCTCTAGATTTTATTTGAAAGATTGCGATAGGATAAGGACCTAAAGCAACGCAAAATCGGATGTGGAATCCTCAACCTCTAGATTTGATTTTAACGATTAAAATAGGAGGAGCTCTTAAAGCAACGTGGAATCAGATGTAGAATCCTCAACCTCTAGAATTTGATTTGAAAGATTGCAATAGGATGAGAACCTAAAGCAACACAATATCAGATGTAAAATCCTTAACCTCTAAAATATCGTTGAATTTGATTTGAAAGATTGCGATAGGACGGATTCCTAAAGCAAAGCGAGATCAAAAATAAAATCCTCAACCTCTAAAATATCGTGTAATTTGATTTGAAAGACTGCGATAGGAGGGACTCCTAAGGCAACGCGGAATCAGATATAAAATCCTTAACTTCTAAAATATCTTGTAATTTGATTTGAAAGTTTGCGATAGGAGGGACTCCTAAGGCAACGTGGAATCAGATATAAAGTCCTCAACCTCTAAAATATCGTATAATTTGATATGAAAGATTGCAATAGGAGGGACTCCTAAAACAATGCAGAATCAGATATAAAATCCTCAATCTCTAAAATATTATTGAACCATTGCTAAGCAATGCGGATCAGATGTGAAATCCTCATCCTCTAAAATATTGTGAATTATTGCTAAGCAATGTGGGAATCAAATGTGAAATCCTCATCCTCTAAAATATCGTGTTAATCATTATTAAGCAATGAGGAATCAAATGTGAAATCCTCATCCTCTAAAATATCGTGTGAATCATTGCTAAGCAATGTAGAATCGGATGTGAAAGCTGCATCCTCTAAAATATTGTGTGAATCATTGCTAAGCAACGCGAAATCAGATGTGAAATCCTCATCCTCTATAATATCCTGTGAACCATTGCTAAGCAATGCAGAATTGGATGTGAAATCCTCATCCTCTAAAATATCGTGTGAACCATTGCAAAGCAATGCGAAATCGGATGTGAAATCCTCATCCTCTAAAATATCGTGTGAACCATTGCAATGCAATGCAAAGTTGGATGTGAAATCCTCATCCTATAAAATATTGTGTTAACCATTGCTAAGAAATGCGAAATCGGATGTGAAATCCTCATCCTCTAAAATATTATGTGAACCATTGCAAAGCAATGCAGAATCAAATGAGGATTTAAAATATCATGTGAATCATTGCTAAGCAATGTGGAATCAGATGTGAAATCCTCATCCTCTAAAATATCGTGTGAATCATTGCTAAGCAATGCATAATCAGATGTAAAATTCTCATCCTCTAAAATATAGTGTTTTTAAATTTATGGGAAACTAGTAGAATTTATGAAGATTGACATTGGTAAGGAAAAAAAATCGGGACCTCAAGCTCAAAGAACTGAAATTTTGTTGAGGTTCAATTTGTGTAAGGATTGATGAAGAATTTTGCTGAGATCTGGCTCATGCAGTGAATATGAAGAATTTTTCTGAGATTTGTATATGCAGAGATCATGAAAATTTTGCAAAGTGAGGAGAACATATGTATAAGTTCGTACAGTGCATAATTTTATTGAAATGTCTCTATAGACTATAGAAACTCACAAAAATTTACGAGATACAAAATTTTGTTTCAATGTTGATTTTTATTTTGTTGCATTTATTTTAGGATTTGGACTCAGCTTTAGACAAGCGCGACATCTGAGCTTCTAAGAACGAGTCTGTCTTTAAAACACGGGGCACAATATTTCTTGAAGTATCGTCCACTGACGAAGGACAAGTGTTAGAAAATAACTCACTCTTTAAGGTGCTATCGGAATTATATTCTTTGAAGTACCTATAAAGATGTGTTATCTCTAAGAAAACCACAGCTGAAGAGGCTGCAAGTTCGTAGCTCCATTTGTAGTAGTCATCATTTGATTTGTTACAGATTCTGTAAAAGTTGTTGAAGCTGTCTTTAAGAAATCTTCCTGAAATTCTTCGAGTTGACGTTGGAGTTGTATTTGTTGAACACTGAAAGATATGACTTCAGGTTTGAATTTTCATTAACCGCTAATATCATCATCATTTCTTTAATTCTTTCTTTCTGAGCCTAAGCAGATTTCAGAATTTTGGTCGTGTGATCAAAACATTTTT
>NW_018253367.1:7078-10716 GCF_001263595.1 Phalaenopsis equestris
TTTTTTTTCTTTTCCCCATGTTTTGTTGAGAATTACTATATCTGGTAGAGCATGATTTAAAGATTTTGAATGTCTTAATTCAGACACCAATTTTTGATTATAAGCTCACCTCAGGCTTCTTCTCGGGGAAATTTCACACAACAATTTTTTTTGCTCCATTTGTTTTCTGAGAATTACTATATCTGGTGGAACATATTTCTTTTAAAGATTTTGAATGTCCAAATTCTCCTGACTAATAATACTCAAATGTTTCTTAAGTCAAATTCTGGGATATTATAACTCGTTTGAAAGTCAGGACCCAGTCACGTGGCAGGAAATTAAAAGGCTCGTGATATCCTGAGTCAACTATTCGTATTTCAACCACACTATCTTATTTTGAAATCAACTTAGGACCCAGTCCAAATTCTTTAAAGTTGATGACCTAGGGCATTAATTTCCTTCTCCCATTTCCTTCTCCCCTGAAGTCATAGTCTTATCAAAACATTCAAATTTTCCTTCGAGGTGATCAGTTTTTTTAAAATATTGCACAATCTTGAACACCAACAAACCCTTTCTTGTGGTGGGAGGGATGGGATAGACTAACATTGATCATGCTAATTTCCCATTTAAACAAAAATAGTAATACAATAGTAGCCAAGAGGCATTTCATTCATTGGCAGTTGCATAGGAATAGGTTAGAACAAACAGATCAACCGAAATCATATTGATAGAACCTCTTTCAGATTCCTTTCAAATATTCTTCCGGGATCGTTACATCACCATTCTTAAAATTCTCCTTGAGCAAGTCTTTGAAACTGCAACACTCCTCTATGGTGTGTCCGATGAACCTGTGGTACGAGCAATATCTCGGATGTTCTTTCTTGTTGACCTCGTCAGGCTTCTTCGGCTTAGGAAACCTGATATCGGGATTCTTGATCAGACTACGAAACATCTTTTTTGTTGCTTCATCTTTGAAAGAGTATATCCCATTTGATCGAGTTTTCATGATTGGAACTCTTCTTTCTGTTTGGTAAGGTCTCTGTTAAGATGATTGTTGAGTATTTTGACGAGGATGTTGAAAGGTTTTGTTAGGATGTTGGAAGGTTTGTTGATGTTGTTCGGCTTGTATTTGCAATTGTCGTTTTCCCCTTCTAACCATAGCAACTGTCCCAGATTTCTTCTCAATTATTTTGGTTATCATGGACTTCTCGTCCATATCGTGAGAATCCATATACTTGGCTTCTTCTTGCAGATTGCCAACTTTGCTGAGTAACTTCTCGAAAGACTTGATGGTAAGTCCCTTAAGTATGAAAGCTATTGGCCCATGGATCCCATGGATGCTTTTGAGTAAGTAGGATCTCAATCGCATGATGTTCCTGTAGCTGAGGTTCACATTTCATGCTTAGGTTTCTCCACCTCAAGATTTAATCCACTAATGCTTCGTTAGGCTTTTGTTTTTCTACCACGAGATCTCCAATAGAAACATGATGCTGCACTCCGACAAATCTCTTTACAAACAACAACTCTAACTCGTCAAATTTCTTCACCGCTCCGTTGGGCAACTCGACATACCAATCAAATGCTATTCCTAACAGGCTACTAACAAACTGTTGGAAAAGTAAAGCTTCGTTATTTCTTATGTTGCCACCACTGACTCGGAAATGTGCTATGTGCTGTCTGGGATTTCCAGTCCCGTCAAATATGTTAAAGTTTGGTGACACAAAACCCTTAGGGTAGGGTACGACATCGAACTCCTCCGGGTAAGGTCTACTCTTTAAAGTCAATGCACCGCCCTTAGACTGGGTTAAGGCCTCTCAAACTTGTTCAACCATTTGTTTAAATTCATTTTCTGGTATGACGCTTTGGACATAGTATTTCTTTGGTTGTTCATCAGTGGTGAACTCTTTTCTTTCATCTGCAACATGAATGGTTTCTAGTTGGCTCATTTCTGGAAGCGTCATCTACAGTGATTGTGAATATCTTTGCATTGTAATCATGGAGGTCGCCAACTCTTCGATTTTATTTTCGAGACGATTGATATGTTCGTCCCTTTGTTGGGTGGCCCCTTGCCTCTCATCTGTGGCGTTCTCCTCACCCGAGGATCTCACCAGAGGATGGAGCGTTGCACGCAGATAACTCGTCCCGGGTCTCGATGACATTGATTTCTGTTAATCCTTCATGTAATCTTCATCATTCATATATTTTCCTTGTTCTTTAGATATTTGCGTAATATTGGCTCGGAGTCTATCCAGCTTAGCGTCAATTGACCTTCCTTTAATTACATTTAGGTCAATTGGAAATTTCTAAAGAGTGTCATTTTTTTGTTGAGCACCGATATGGTTTTGTAGAAGGTAATTGAATTAACTGAAATCATATTTACAGAACTTTTTTCAGGTTCTTTCAAATTTTCTTTTTGGGATAGTTACATTTCCACTTTTGAAACTCTCCTCAAGCCAATCCTTGAAGATAAAGCAATTTTCTATGGTGTGGCCGAGTAACTGGTGGTATGGGTAGTATTGAGGATGATCTTTCATGCTGGCCCCTCTGGATTTTTTGGCTTTGGCAGACTAAATCCTTGTTCAATTTAAGCAAGCGCGAAGAGATGCAACAACTTGGCTTGATTCGCAGAAAAGCAAAACAAACCTAAAGGAGACAAGAAAATGCAAAGTTTAGGACCTAGTGCGGGACCAACTTCACAACACACAACGCCTATGCGAAACAAGTCCACCAACACACCTATTGGGGATCCGACCCCACATGAAAATTTAAAGAGTCCTTAATGGCCTCCTGAACCCCCTATTCGAAGGTGATTGAACAGACGGTCCAAAGTCCAAAGAGTTGGTTGTACTTTCCCAAGATAAAAATGGGTAAAGCAAGCCAACAGAAGAAGGGTAATCTGGTCCAAGAGGGACATGGAAACATTACCGATTTATAAAGATAAGATTCCGTTATTTAAATGGAGAGAGAAGCTAGTCCCCAGCGGAGTCGCCAGAAGCTGTCGACGCTATTTTGGTTGGAGAGTTGCCCGTAAGAAGCTGTCGACGCTATTTTGGTTGGAGAGTTGCCCGTAAGAAGCTGTCGGTTACCGGAAACAAAATCTTCTTGTCCGCCTCGGAAGGACGTTGAAGTTTAGAAAAGTATAAAATTAAACTGACCCCATATTTTTCATAGTTTAAATGAAAGAGCACTATACCTCAAACTCTGTTTCTATCCTGAAGGATAAACACAAGACTTGAGGAAGAGACTCAATCAAATAAACTAAAAAAAAGTATGACATCCATCTGGTCTGTGAAACCTTTGTATTTTCTAACAAGTTCCCCTTTTTAATATAAAGAATTAAATAGGTTTTTTATTAAGCTGGGTTCGGACATGTTTCCTATAAGGGCAAGCCCTATAGTTAATTAAATCTTAAATGACCAAAGTCACCAAAGAAGACTCTCGATAAAAATCAGGAAATATTATCTTCAAGGACTTAAAAAATATTATCTTCAAGGAATTTCAAAGGGTAGGACTTTTTAACAAAATTGGACGTAGAGGTGTGAAAAGAGATTGATTCAAATTTGGAACATTTTATTGTAGAATCAAAAGGAAGAAGAATTAGGGGATGTCATGGATCCAGAGGAGAACCTCGGTGACTTCCCAAGCTATCCTAATGTTTG
>NW_018253367.1:10755-20636 GCF_001263595.1 Phalaenopsis equestris
GTGAAACAATCACACAAATAGCTTGGAAGATGTGAGGGTTTAGGTCATGACGAACGACAACCTTGAAATCCTAAGATGAGTTAGGGCTTATATTGTATAACAGGGCTATACAAAGGCCTAAAGATAAGGTTAGGATTTACGTTGCATAAGCAAGCAACCTCAAAGTCCTATGGCTTTGTTATTTAAGTCTAAGGAAGGAATATTGGTTTAGCGGAGGAAGACAGGTTTTGCTGTTGAAGATGACCGTGCTGCCCACCGTGCTAGCTTCAAGCTCCTCACCGCGACTAGTTTGAGTTTTCTAGTGTGCCAAGTTATAATGTCAAATCAAGTGACCTTATGGTTGAAGTTCTTATATGAGTATGTAAATGTCATTTTAGGATAAATTTTCATTAAAGTTTAATAACTTGATTCTTTCTTAAATTCTCATACTCTGTAGTTTTAGCAGATCTCAAAATTCTTAATTTTGTATTTATTAATATTTTTACTTTCCAAGGACATTTTAAATCGATTAAAAGTTAGATAGTTATTTCAGTCTTATCATTTCTCATGAATATAATATCATAAAAATTTTCTTAAGAAAGTTAAAGTTTTATTAATTAGGAGATACATGAGACACCAATTTTTTATTTATATTCACCTCATGCTTCTTCTCAAGGAGGTGGGCCACTTCTTTAAGAATCAGGTCTTTGCCCCTTTCATATATTTTTCTTCTTTATTTTCACTTCCTTTTTTTTTTTGCCAAACTCACATGACAATTACTATATCTGGTTGAGCATTTTTTTTGTTAAGAGTTTTCAATGTCAAATTCCTAATTGACAATTCTCAAAATTTTCTTAACGTGATTTCCCAACATATAATAGTCCATTTGAAAGTTAAGAATCAATCAACTTAGCTCAGTTTCCACTTAAAATACTTAAAGTGACTTTGGTTAGCTTCTAATATTTTATTTATCCATTTTTTACTTAATTTGAGAACTTTTTTGGTTAAAAAAAAGTTATAAAAGTTAAAAATTTAATAATTATTTAAAAAAATTTAATTATAATTTTCTTTTAATAAGCATTTACATAGTCAAATTAAATTGTTGGGATTCCCTTCATGAGTTACAAAATACTGTAAAAAATGTAGCTATGTGAATTGCCTTAAGTAAGTAAAAAGGTAAAATTTCATTCATTAATTATGGCATACAAGAACGAAGAACATGTGGCATAAGTAATAATATCACATAGAATTTTAATATGATCACAACATAGCTCAAATGAGGTCAACAATATAAACCGAATAATGTAGCAAATCATTACACAAAAGAAATAATTTATAAAGAAGAAGGAACAAACATATCCCAGTATGTTAACATAAAAATAAACACACCCCAAAATGAGAAACATTCACTATGCTTCTACTCATTGTTTCCCTCCCCCTCCTTCTCATTGTCATTGATGGTGAAGAGCTTAAACGATGACGGTGTTGGGGGCCAATGTCCATCTTGTAATGTTGTGAAGCACTAGTGAATGTACCCATACAGACATTACTGATGGGTGGAATATAAATGAGTATGCTTGTGGAGCTCATGCAGTTCCCACTTTATAGCTCCCTGGGTCATGTGCAACTCATCCAATCGCTTGGTAGTTCCATCGACTGACGGCTTGGGAAGTTGTGAAAGGTGGCAGTCAGACAAGCTCTCGCATTTCTTGTGAGTAGATTTTAGAGGCAGATGGATTTTTGGGTGATGAACTTTGAGGATGTAACAAATCTCATCATTCCCTCTTCAAAAAAAAAAATACTTGCATAGGCATGCATAACCATAACTAGACTGGGTTGTCTAATCTTGTTGTGGTTTAGCCGCTGGCAATGTGAAGTATAGAGTGATAGATCACCACCACAACATCTATCATTTACCCCTATTTGATGTAAAATTTTAAAATAGACCTCTACCTTGTAACATCTATGAGGCTAATGGTGTGTAGGAGTCGAGCTACAATGAAATAATGTCAGGACTTGGATGTTCTGTTTAGATGGGTGAATGAGAAATTGATCATACTTTTCTCCTCCCCTGTCTTCATCTTCAACCAATCCATGAAATCAATAAGAAAGATGATAATCAACTAGTAATCAAGTGTTAGTAAACCTTAATACTTGCTATGGGGAATATCAAGAATTCAAAACAAACTGTTGATGGTATTGGATTTGAAGGTGACTTGCTTCCCCCACACAAAAGCTCACCAATACATGAATTCTTTTGCATTAGAATAAAATTTGCCAACTAGTGGGACAAAAATATGTCTAGTAGTGAAAAAAATTATTCCAAATTTTGACGGACCAATTTGCTCTGAACCTCACCTATAGGGGCTTGATAACACCTCTCGAGAATAAACTTCTTCTTTACCATGAGGCTAGAAAAATGTTGGGAAGCCGCTAAGCTCACAAACTTCCTATCATCCAAGTGTGTGATATATCTACCTCTTATTGAAGCTAGCACTATGGGTAACGAAAAGGCAAATGGGTTCCATAATGATTTGGGGATATTTTAGAGAACCCACGTTAAAAGGAGTGTGAAACCATAATGATAAGTTAAGATCTTACCCCAAAAAGCTTCAGATTCAACCTTTTTCAAGATCTCTTTCACATCCTATGGTCTATTTACAGTGAGCTAGGGCATTGCATCAGTTTGTGATGTGTAGGAGAGATGATAAAATGTGGAGGAAAAGGGGTTCGATTGGGTTTAAAACATGTCGCATGACACATAAAGCTGAACTAGCTATTTTTTGCCTTGCTCATGAGCCCCAAATTTTCGATCCTAACAATAATTTAAGAACCAAAATAAGTCCAGATAGTATAAAAATAATTTATACACACATAAATTAGGCATGTTATGAGTAAAAAGAAGTAAATACACATTTATGTCACTCAAGCTATCATGCTTCGCTTGACTTTTTCAACTGGACTCCAGTAAATCTAATTTAAGAGATGCTCTTGGTTTGGTATGAAACTCCAGTAAATTTTAAGTTGAAACTCCAGACATTACTGGTATGAAACTCAATTTAGGATAATTTTCTTTCAGGATTTAAATTATAATTTAATTTGACTCCAGTAAATCACCCAATCTCTTAGTGGTCCTGGATTGGTATGAAACTCATCATTTATTAAGTTTCTTGCTACTTTTCATTTAAATTTTTAAATAATCTTCCAAAGGGTGTGTAGGGGGGTTACCTAGATTTTCATCCTATGGAGATGATTCTTAATCTAAATTTGTTCCAAGTAATTTCCCCTTTTTATAGATCAGTGTTTTCTTTTCTGATTGTTAGGTATTGGAAAATTTTTGGATTCCTAATGGGTCCATCGAGTTGCTCATATGGGTGCTCTTAGAATTTTAAGAGATTCTCGTGGTTTTTTTAAGAGTGGAGCAGTAGTAGGGGCAGTCATAGTAGCTCTCTATTTTAGTGGAAAAAAATATTTCCCATATCTAATGTCAATTTCCACTAAATTTCCTTATCATCGGTGATTCAGGGTTTTATCAAAGTAAAGTTTATACCATCAATGCCCATTATAAATTTAATTAGAGATCCAAGGGTTATAATAATTTTATTTCCAAGGGATAATAATAGTTTTAAAGGCATACTTTCTATAATAGGGTATAAGGAAGATGTCGACTATAAAATATTTGAATTTCTTAATGAATTTGAGATTGAATTGAATTTAAGAATATTTCATCATAGAAAATTGTTGTCATAGCATAATCTTAAAGCCTTACTCATTCAAGAGATTCAAATGAGTAGTCAAAGAATACAAGGATTTAAGGATGTGAGATGTGACCAAGAATCCATGTAGGCTTGTTGGACCCATTCCATAATGTGGAAAGCCCAACAAGAAGATGGGTAGCCTGAATGGGTAAGAAGTGGAGACACTACCTATATATAATAACATAAGTCATTATAAGAGATGAATAAAGGAGCCATCCCTAGTAGAGTCACTTAAAAAAGACTTAATGGGAGACTTTTGTGTCCATCACAGAAATGTTGGAAGACTTCTATCTAAATAATCAAGAATGATGTTTAAAGAATATTATACCTCTCTGAGGAGAAGAAGTGCTACATTGAAATGTCCTAATCATTTAGATGATGAAAATCTTCATGGGTCTGTGGAACTAGGGTTATTCCCATACCTTGTTGTTGCAAGATAGGGTTTATTTTATTTTGATGTCTAATTCCCTACATGGGAAAGCCCTCATAGTGAATTACATCGTCAGATATGTAATCTTTAAGGAAAACTCTCAATTAATATAACAACTTATGTTATTCAGAATATAAGGTTGGGCTTTGAGATTTCAAAGGTGACAGTGGATCTAATTTTAGAATTTTGAAAGAATTAAGCTTAAAAGGATGGCACATAGAGTTTGTTGATTGTGTGTCATGAAAACACCCAGGCAAAGGGATTTAACCATTCTAAGAATGTAGTTTACCCAAATGATTTAATTTTTTGTGGCGATTATTGAGTTTGAAATTAATTGATATTGGAGAGATTGAAAAGAAGATGGATCGAGTGAGTTTGGTTTGAGAGTTCTAGTTCAGAGATTTGAACACAAATTGGTTTAAAGTTATAAAATACTTAAACTGAAGGACAGAGTCAGGATGAAAGGCTTTTTAGATGGAAATGAAATGTTAATTTTGGAACACACCTACACTTTGTAGGGAACTCAGACAGATGAACTAACCTAAACATTGGGAATAACATTCTTGGTCATGATTCCTATGGCTTTCCATTATACTGAGTGCATTGATATTCTCAACTATAATCAAGCCTATGATAAGAAATCCTCCTTGAGGGTCTTGACCATGAAATATGGAGGGTTTCATAGTTTCAAGGTGGTTAGAAATGCATCCGTCAGTAACCATGTGTTACTTCATGCTAGCGTATTCTCTTAGTTTTAGGGGTAGGTTATTTGTTTCATATTTCCTTGTCCTTAGAACTAAGTAAGTTACCTATTAAATTAACCTAGGCTTCTATACTTAGACTTACCTAATGTATGTGTGTGATCTACGGTTCTTGTGTTTATGTTGGAAAACCTAGGGTCCGTGTCGAATTTAACTTTGTTTAGTTCTATTTATTTATGTTGGTAAAATGTAGAATTTATTTGGATATTAATATTTACTTTGTGGTTTTTTAAGCTCTTAAGCTGGTAAGTTGAGATGAAAATCAGAGTTCCCTTAAGTTTAGAAAATTTCAATTAATTTTCTTGGTTGGTGTTCTCCAATTAATTTTGTTCTTAAGTTTTGGGTGTCTTGTTTGTTGTTTATCGAAATAAACAACATGTGAGAGGTTTCCATCCTCCTTTTCCTTTTATCCATTTTTTTATTTTGTTTGTTTATCACATGAATATAACTAAACATGGAATATAAATTAGAATGCACGTAACATGAATTTATAATTTACTACACATGGAATACTACACATGAATGAAAACACATGAATGACATGAATTACCACACATGAAAAAATGAATTAAAGACATTTTGAATTAGACTTGGGCTAGGGTTAAGCTACAATTTTTAGTTAAGGTTTGTTATGGTTAGTGACTTGCCTAAAATATGTTGTTTTTATTTGCACATTTAATGCCTATTTTTAATGATATTGTACTTTAATGAAAGATATTTATTATGTTTTTTTGTTGTAGGTACACTAAATGGAACAAACAGAGTAAATAGAATGAAAATGGAGAAAATTAGAGTGAAATTAAGCAAAAAGGCGAATGTTAATCTGACGCTTAGGAGTCAGACAACAGAGAGTCTGAGGCCTAGGTGCCAAAGGCAGTTATCTATAAAATCCATTGAATTTGGACAAATTTTAAAAAGGTTATTGAAGAAACTCTCAGTTATTTTGAGAGCTATATTTAAAGATACTTCTGAGATTCAAAAGAGAGACTTTTGGGAGGAAGAAAAGGGAGTCTTTTGTAGAGAAGTGGATTTTTCCTAGAGAGGAGAAAGTCTTGGAGGCATGCTTGGATTTGGAGGAGAAGAAAAGGAATGAAAAATATCTTCTTCACTACAGATTTTGAGTAAGTTTGGAGTGAAATTGTAAGGAAAGTAAGTGATTCAAAAAAACTAGAAGGATTGATTGGGAAGGAGTTTAAGATAAGTTGTGTACTTTGTTTATTTTACTTTGTCTTGTCCTGTAAACTTTTAATATTTATAAATCCAAGTGTGGTAGTTTCTTCCCCATGAGATATGAGCAAATTCTTTTCTCTTTCTCTCTACGAAGAAGAGTAATTATGTGTAGGAATGTAGTTTAGTAGAATTGCTTTTAAAATTCCATAAGTTGTGATGTTTTAAACTCTATCCTTAATTTACTAATCAATCTGGTCAATTGATTTATTAAAATCTATTGTAAAACATAGTGACCTGAAATGGGCTAAGTTCCAACATAGTAAGAATCACATTTAGCCTCAAGGCTGATAATGTAGTCCCTAAGGTTAAGTGAAAATAATTAGAGAAATAAATTTTTGATGGGTGTAGAATTGGAGATTTTAGGGTGACAGACTAATATCTCCAATTTGGTCCAGATGTTTGGAAAATAAAGCGAGATGTTAGTCCTCAGGTGAGGGGAAGTGAGAACTCTAAAGCGAGAGCTAGTATCTTCCCAGCCTAACCATGGGTTTAGGGACCAAACTCTGGATTAACCAATGTTCATTATGCACCTGAGTGAGGGTGAATAATAGAATTGCTTTTATTTGGCACAATACCATATTTATATTTTAAAATTATTTTCTTGCACTAATTATAAACTCATTGCAAGGGGAAGGATGTTTTATACAGATTTAAACTCTTCATACATTGTTAGTTTAAAATAATGATAATTTTACAATTCAAAACTTTTTTAGATTTTCTTGAATTTACATTTTGCATTTGCTTAGCATACTTAGCATTCCTTTTAATTCTATAAGATTAGATATTACATAAAAACTTGCACTCATTTCCTATATAAAATTTAGTACAATTAGAAAAAAGTTTTTATTAAAGCCAATTTTATAAGTGTTTTGGCTATCTCCATGGGATTGATACTGACATTTTTAATAGAATATCCTATATTACTTGAAACGATACGTATATACACTAGCCACTGAATATAAATTGGGTTAAGCTTTTGACAATTTTTTTTTAACTTAAATAATTGTGTAATTGCTGGTCGGGTCATGTAGCTAAGGTTTCTAAGGTTATGTAAGGGTAGATAAGGTTGGCTAATGTTAGCTAAGGTAAGCTCAAATTAAGTTGGATAAGGTTTGGGTTCAATTGGATTTGTGTTGGTTTAGTTCAGTTAGGGTTTTGCTCGGTGTTGTCTAGGTTAGGTCAGGTTTGGTTAAGTTGGCTTTGGTTAGGTTGAGATAAGTTGGTTTGGGTTAGTATGGGTTAAAATGGTTTAGGTCAAGTCGGTTTAACCTTAGTTAGGTCAGTTTGGGTTGAGCTGGTTTGGATCAAGTTGGGTTAGGCTGTGTTAGGTCAGGTATGGTTAAGTTGGGTTGGGTCGGGTTAATTTAGGTTGGGTTGTTTCAAGTTTGGTTAAGTTGGGTTAGGCTAGGTTAGGTTAAGATAGGTTTAAGTTTAGGTTGTTGTTTAGGTTATGGTTTGGGCTGGGGTTTAAGTTCTGGTTTTGGTTCGGGTTTAGATTGGGGTTTAGGTTTGGGTTTAGGATCGGTTCAGGTTTAGGTTTATGTTTAAGTTAGGTTTGGGTCGACCTAAGTCAAACCCAAACCCAAGCCTAATAAAAAATTATTCATTTAATTAATCTAAACTTAGTAAAAATAAGCTAGGTAAAATACGAATGAGGAGGTGGAGGGACTTACCAGAGAGGTGGACTATGAGGGCACTGCAGTAGATCGCCGGAGGAGGAAAGGAGAGAAGCATTTCGTTGAATCCCATGTCTCTTTCAAAGGGAATCAAAGGCCTGTTTATAGGCAATTGGGAGTGACGGGGATGGTGGAAGGAGCGGTTGTGCACTATGGATCGACCCTGAAGACCATCAAATGAGGTAGAGATTAACGGTGGTGCCTCTCCAGGTAGTTGGAGTTCCCACAGATCATGAGCAGTGAAACGACACATTATTTTACCATTGGATTTGTAGAAGAGAACCACAAATTTTTCGCGTGGCTGGAGCGTTGACACGCCAATCTTGAGCAAGACCATGTCTCAGAAGTTTCAGGCATGGCTGCACCTAAACTAGGCTTGACCAAGCCCTGAGATCTTTTGGACTTAACCACGCCAAAACCAGTGTGGTCACGCCAATCTAAGGGCAGACATGCATAAGAGCACGTGCAAAGGTGCACCTCAGCATGTGTGGGCGTGCACTCAGGGTATGCAAGCACACAATCCCAAAAAGAAAAACTTGACCCTCTATATTAGAGGATTACTCAAGGATTTCAAAGGCAGAGTTGATCTTGGCTACATTGTCTCCAAAGCGAGGTAGTTGAGGTGAAAGTGTGGGTTCCACCGCATGAAAATTGAAGCTTTTGATGGAAGCTCAAATGAACCATGAACTGGTCTTTCTTAGCTCAATTTCAATAAATTTTGAATTTGAGTTTGACATTAGTTGGTCTTGAGTTTTTTCTTGAGTGTGATTAAAAGGTTGACCAAAAGTGAGGTCAACATGGAACCCTTATATTTTTTCCTCCTTCCAAACAACATGGTACGAGGCATCCATTCTTTGAGTGATCGTGCAATACTTCATAGAATTTTTTAAGAAAGAAGTGCACAAATTTCATTGTAGCCACTGAGCCAATACTTATAGGAGGGACCAAAGAATCTCGTGTCACATCAAATATTCATTGGGAAATACACATTATAAATAAAGTAATAATTCTTGCTTAACACATTAATACTCTTATTTTTTTCTAAGAAGATTTAGAAAGAGATAAGATAATTGAAAAACTATATATCTACCTATGAGGCCCCATGACACAAATACAATATTAAACAATGAGCAAACCTAACGTAATGAGGAACGAGAACTAGACTATGATTATCAGTATAGCTCAATGATGCTTTGCTTAACTCACCCACTTCATGTCAACACTCCTTTTAGGTAGAGAACTAAATGGAGTTTAACTTAGTAACTAATCTAAACAGGGTGAGCTTCTTGCATGACCTAGATGAACTTCGAAACTCATGAAAGTAAACTCATAGTTTGACATGACACAGTGCATTTTTTATATACAATTAAAGAATATGAGTTGACCTATTGACGAAAAAGTCTTATTACAACTTTGAAATTGAACTGTGTACTTTTGACTCTATAATTTTGGGCCCTCTAGTCCAGGTGGTGTATCCTCATATGCTAAAGTTCTAATAATTTATAAATGCCTATAAAATTGATGTGATGGAGGAGTCAAATTGTGTCATGCTATCTTTGAATGCTATGAACACTAATCATGATAATATTTAAATTCTCTTATTCCTTATAATTTGTTTAGATGGATAAGAGAATAAGAACTAGACCTAAAACTAGATCAAGCTATCCCAAGCTAAATGGATGATATTGTATAACATAGATTAACACATCAATTTGCTTGGCCCTAATGTCCATATAGACACATTCATCCAGAGTTTTTTGTCGGACAACTTGCAAATTGTCATCAACTTCATGCATGCACACCTCATATTTAGAGAGTCAATGTATATCTAAAAATTAAAACTGATATAGTTTAATTCCATGACGAGTTTTAATTTGATTACACTAAATAATTTATTTATTTTTATTAAATAAAAAATGTTTTTTTTTCTTGAAACTTTGCTTCTGTCCTGTCTATAAATAGAATATTAGAAGCCAAATTGGGAGGAGATTTTTGTGTTTTATAAAAATAAAAAATTATAGTCTAACATGCTCTCTTTTCCTTTTTT
>NW_018253368.1:0-798 GCF_001263595.1 Phalaenopsis equestris
GTTTTTGTGGACGAAAAGTTCAAGTATGAGAAAATATCCTTCCTCTTTACAATGAAAATATGGTTTGTGAAGAAATTAAAATCATTTGAAAAATATATCTAAAAATTGTTTTGTGTCAAGTAGGAGCATTCTATTCTCTACTCTTTTTCAAGCGCTATAAAGAACATTGACTAATCCAGAGTTTGATCCATAATTCCGTGGTTATGCTGGTGGTTATGCTGGGAGGATACCGACTGTCACTCCAGAGCTCCCACTGCTGCCTCACCCGATCTTCCCTGAGGGCTAATATGCTCGCATTAATTTGCAATCAATTGAACCAAATTGGGGATTCTAATCTGTCACCTTAAAATCTTTCAATTCTACATCCAACAAAGTATATTTCCCTATTTATTTGCACCCAATCCCATAGATGAAATACTCTCCTAATGTGATTCTCCCTTTGTTGTAGAAATCATATCTCCTTTTCAGAATATATAATTCTCAACACATTTTAACAATTCAATTGGCCAGATCGAAAAGTAAATGAAGATTGAAGTTCAAATCATCACAAATATTCTTCACAAAATTATTTTTTCTAAGTAGGGAGAATGATAAAGAAGACTACTCAGAATTCATGAGAAGGATACGATAAAACACAGATTTCATATATAAAAATAAGTTTACAAATAAAAGAAAGGAAAAGTATAACTTAATTCACAATCTTTCCCAAGCAAATCCTTAGAAGTTTTCTCCAAGCCCTTCCTTCTTTACAATCTCTCCCAGCTCTCTTTTAGAAATATAATGAAGAAGAAATCTCTC
>NW_018253369.1:0-12719 GCF_001263595.1 Phalaenopsis equestris
ATATTTTATAGTTATTGCTAAATTTCCTAATTTACTAAATCTATTTAATTACCGTTACTTTCCCCAGCAACCGCGCCAAAAACTTGATCTCGAATGATATAGTTGTGCAAAATATATAAAGTTAACTCCACTTTTTAATGGTGTCAAAAACTTGATGCGTTATTTTATGAATAAGAAATTTAAGCAATTTATGTAGGGATTCTGCGCAAGTATACATATCGTTATGAAGTAATATAGGACTTTCGGTTTAAGCCTCAAACATTAATCTCACGAGAAAGGTTTAAATTTGAAATGATAAGTTAACTAGAAAATTAACAGTAGTAAAATAAAATTACTGTCACTAATTTTGAATGTTTGAGGTATTATCAGAACTAAATTATTAACTACTAGTAACACTGAAATGCAAAGTTTAAACAGTAATTTCCAAACTATATTTATGTGATGAAATTAATCTAATATGAAAAAACATATTTTCCACTATAATAAGTTTTTTGTAAAATGAGATAAGATAAATGGTTTAAATCTTTATTGTGCAAAATAGGAGCAATTTTAATTCTTTACCCTCATTTAGTGTTATAGAGAATCATTGGCTAATCTCAGGTTTAGTGCCCAAATCTGTGGTTAGGCTGGGAGGATACTATCTCTCACTCCAGAGCTCCCACTTCCCTTCCCCTAAAGGCTAACGCTCGCTTTAGTTCTTAAACACTAAGACCAAATTCTGGATTTTAGTCTGTCACCATAAAATCTCCAATTCTTCACCCAACTATGTATATTTCCCTATTTATTTACAGTTAATTCCATGAACGAAATAGTCCTCCATGAAATTAAATGTGATTCTCACTCTACTATAGACTTATACTCCATTTCCTGGATCATATGTTTCACAATATATTTTAACATTTCAATTGGTCATATTTAAAAGTAAATTAAGAACAGAGTTAAAAAATCATCACAAATTATTTTATATTTTATAATTGACAAATCCAAATTATCTCTTTATTTCTCCATATCTCACAGTACGGAGAAAGATAAAGGAAACTACTCATACTTCATGAGAAAGATACAACAAAACACAAATTTCATATATAAAAAAAATTCATGCAACAAAAATAAACAAATAACACTTATCTGAAACTCTTTCTCAAAGTAAATCCCTTGTAGCCTCTCTTAGACTCTTTCTCTCTTTACACCACACTTGATTCTCTCTTAAAAGATGTTTGAAGAAGAAATCTCTCACTTCTCTCCCTCTCTAACAACTTTTAGAAAATAATTCACACATAAACTCACCACAAAAACTAACTCTAAAGAAATAAATGACTGATGGACTCTAAGTGGTTGGAGGGGAGTGGAAGAGAGATTTTTCTGATCAATTTTCACCTTAAATAGAGCTTAATGTCAGTTTTCCAATAGGTGTATCTAAAAACTCTTCAAAATGCATCCAAATTCGTCAAATCTTCCAGAAATAGGTTTTGCACCGATATTGGAACCGTCGGCTCTAGTGGCCCAAGAATTAATTTTTTGCTCTCTGTTAATAGGTGCAGTCGGTGCTGCTCCTGGCATTGTCGGCACTGCGTGTATACACTAAGTGTATTCTGACATCAGTTATATAATTTTACGCCATCGGCATCCATCCTGGCACCGTCGGTGCTGAGTATTTCTTCAAAACGCCATTTTGACTCAAAATTCTTTTTTTTTTCTTCTTCTTTGTTTCAAGTCCTAAAAATCAACAACCTGCAATAAAACATAAAAAATATCTTTCTTTAAAGTGTAATATCACCAAAAATGAGTATAAAATATAGGTCTAAATATGCATATATTTTGGTGCATCAATTCTCCTTCATCGTAGATATGATGATACAACTGTTTGGAATGCAATCAGCCGATAATATACTCCATCTAATCATTCTCTTGATCATCCACTTTATATTAGAGGGCATAGGGCACCTCATCATTTCTTAAGATACCTGGGAGATTCCCTTGTCTATCCTTAGTGAAATTATAGCAGCAACCGCATTGGATGGTTATCATATCTTTTCCTCTCATCCACTTTATTGGCTCAGAATAAGTCTTTTCCTCTCCTCTTAACTTTGTTTATTCTTTCTAACTCTATTGTGGGGATCCTTTGATATTGTCATGGTGGTTCCCTCATTTTCTCATCTGTAGGATACCACGTTTGACTTGGATCTACAGTTAATGGAATGTAAACCTTGGTATCCGGGTAAACCGTCTCTTGGCGTCCCGTGTCGGCAGCTATGAAATTCTTCAAATGATATGTAGTGGTTTAAGTGTAGAACCTCGCATATCAAACACTCCATGAATGCTCCCCCTATTGATGACCGAATAGGAAATTTGATGTTGCACATTAAGCAACCCTTGTAAAATTCATCTTGTACTTCAGATTGTACTTGCTCTTCAGAAATTTCAGGCTCATCTTCCGTAGCAGGCGAACTAGCGGAAGTTTACCTCATGCATCGGTCATAGATTTTCCCCTTAGAAATCAAGGTAAGTAAATTTTTTGTCTCTTTCTAGCATCTTCTTTCTTCATGTAGAAAATCTTTGGGTCTGCAACGATAGGCATTTCAGCATTAAGTTCTTCTTAACAGTGCATCTGGCAGTCTCTCACTGTCAGTGCTGACTAAGTTCCCAGTTTGTGTGGTTATCATGGATCGTAAACGGCTAGCTCCCTCCATCGGATTCTCTTGTGTTACCATTTTCTTCCTGTTTGGAGAGGAGTCTTCTTTTGTACCAATCCTCAAAAGCTATGGTAACCCTTCCTTTCCTTGCTGGTTAACTATGTACATCAGGGGACCCTCATAGTTAACATTGACCTAACCAAAGTCTAGGTCAAGTTTATGATGCTACCCTGATGAGCCCTTTCCTCGTTGAGTGTGAGATTCAAGCCATCCTTAAAGGTAAAATCAGCTTCTGTCCTGACATTTTTTTCTGCATATGACAAGAAAAACATCAGTGCGCTGAAATTTAACAGGAGCAAGAAAAAAACATTTATTAGATAAAATTTTAATTTGTAAAGGTGCAAAATTTTTATTATTATTATCTTATTTAATTTTAATGAAATTTTAAATTTAAGAAAAATAGAAGAGAAAAAGAATGAAGTGAGCAATTTCAAAATTTCCCTTTCATTAAGATAAATCTTATTACAAAATTTTGGACCCAGTCACAGACGCTTGGCCAAATAAGTAAACCCAGAACAATCCAGATCTCAAAATCTCATTTTAAATAATGTCACGTTGCATAATATGTTTTCAAATATCTTCCATTGATCGACAGCATAGGTCTTTCGCCTCAGAAATCCACCAGCTGGTAGGCTCCTCCTGAATTGACTGTTTCTATGACAAATGGTCCCTCCTATGTTAGTTCAAACTTTCCACCTACCTTGCAGCATGCAAGAATATAACTCTTGAGAAAAAGAATGAAGTGACCAACTCTTAACATCCTTGGGCTGACCAACTTGTCATGAGCTTGTACCATCCTTGCTTGGTAAAGTTCCAAATTCTGTTGCGCTTCCCCTCAAGCTTTTCCAATTTCCCATGTCTGGGTTTCGTACTTTCCTCTACTGTGAGCTAATTGGCGATAGCAACTTTGAGAGAAGATGTCTAGACTTCTAATTACAGTACGACCTCGAACCCGTACATGAGCATGTAGGGTGTACATTGAGTCCGAGTTTTGAACGTTGTCCGATAGTCTCACAAAGCTTCTTGCAATCTGTTATGCCAATCTCTTTTGTTTTCATCCAGTGTCTTCTTCAAAATCTATACCAGTGTCTTGTTGGAGGCCTCGGCCAGGCCATTTGCCCTAAGATAGTAGATCGTAGAGTATCTCCAGTCTATCCCATGCAATTTGACAAAATTATTGATTTTTAAGCTTTTGAAGGTTATCCCATTATCAGAGATTATTCTACACAGAAGTCTAAAATGGTAGACGACTTGGCTTTTGAAGAACTGAAGAACGTGCTGTGTTGTGACCTCTCGTAATGACACTGCCTCTGCCCATTTGGAAAAGTAATATGTAGCAACAAGTATAAATCTATGTCCTTTGGAAAATAAAACTTTCAAGTTGTATCCATGCAATCGGACATCATTGCTGGCCAATAATATCTAATTCCCTTGATCTTCATGTTGGCATCGATTTTGATGTCACACATGTGGGATTTCTACTTCGACATGTAAGGGTCGTACTCTGTGCAAATGTGTTACCTATAACTCGAGAAATCTGTTCGAGACCCACCAGCACATATTGAGGGGCACGTAGCTGGGGTCTCTTTGCTAGGCTTTGGCTTTTGCTTGGGCGAAAGTCGGTCGGCGTTCTGTTCATCGGACAACCTCGATCGAGTCAACGAATGGTATCCATCGTACTGCACACAAAACTGACTCAACTTGTCCCGGATGTGAGTGGAATCATCGACATGACCACGAACAACAAAATGGAGTGCGCGAGCATGTCCGAAATGTCGATTTCACCTGGGAAGGATGTTCATTTTGCTACGATTTTGTGGCAAAACTAAAATGCATGGAATTATCAATTTTTTTTTACTTAATTGAAAAAAAAAAGTGATCTGAACAACCCTGACCGACGAAACAGACTGCGCTAATGCGTCCGAAACTTTAACTTTAGTCAAGAATGACGTCCACTTTACTGTGAGGACATATCCGGCTTAAAATGCGAGAGAGATATTATAATTATTATATTATAATATTACAATATAATTAAAAAAATCATTATCTTTCCATGCATGGCAGCTCACCCTCTCTCTCTCCCTATTCTTTTCCTTTTATTCTCACCCACCCACAAAAAAAAGCTGATTCCATGCAGTTTAAAAAAAAGGATTCTAAATAAAAAAAATAAAATCCTATCTCTATCCTATTTACAGAAACAACGCACCTCTCCCCAAAAGAGGCATCTTATTGCATGCTTTTGACTCCCATATGTGACAGAGAGAAGGACTGGCTCCTATAGATGACAATTCTCGGATGCCCTCACGAAAACCTCCCTGAATCCTTCCTCTTCACCAACGTCGTCGTCGCCAATCAGTGTCGTTCCTCCTGCTGTCAGCCAGCCCTTCCATTTTCCACTTTTTTTTTTACTTTTATGCTTTATTTCTGGTCAGTCAAGCATGTCTCGTTGCCGGTTCTCCTCATCGACGTCCTTTCCCCTTACCGAAACTCCTTCCTAGCCGAGTAGCACCTCCAATCGAGCTTCCTCGTTGGAACCGCCGACCACCACCACCGTCTACTTCCTTTATCTTTTAGCCGGTCAACCTTGCCGGATTTCCTTCATCCCACCAAATTTTACCTCATCGGCGTCGTGTTTTCACTGGAGTAAAACAGTGAGGAGAAGCTTCAATTTTTATGGGCTTTCCCTCCACATTTCCTTCGCTCTTGGTGCTCACCACCGATAAACTAACATCTGCTACCTCACTGTGTTGCTTTTCTGGTGACCATACACCTCATCGGACCACCACGACGTTTGACGTTGTTGGACAACAAGCATCGACGTCGTTTGGGGGGATACGAGGGATTTCTACCTCACGTGAAAGCTCTTACCTGACTTCTTTTGGCTTCATTCAAACCACGCTATGGTATAACCATTCTTCCCCTTTGCATTTTACTTCATAGTTGGCCTTAGGTTGTAGGTGTGATAGGCATGTGGGTTCGGCCCACACTGGGTGTGTGCGTCGACGTAAGCCGGCACGGCGGTGCGCCTATGTGATGGATTTATTGTCTATTCCTAGAGATGACCTATAGGATAGGATTCCCCTTGCTCAACTAATTCTCCTACGATAACTAAGTGAATCCTATTTGACTATTAGCCCTAGCACAACAATCCTAGAGGTTGAAGCTCCCTTTGCTCCCCTTTGCTTTGGTTGTCCCAATCTTTTAGAAAGATCAAAAAGTAGATCTTTGCAAAATGAGAAAATGCGAGTCATTAGCTTATTTTACAAAGCTCAGAGGCATCGTGAAATCGAGAAGAGCGTTGTTGCTCTCCTGGTTTAAGACGAGGTGGAGAACTTCCCCCTTGGAGATCTAGGGAAAAGTTCTCCACTTGCCTCGTCAAAGCAAAGCCGGCAATCGCCGTCTTTCTATATATTTACCCTAGGTTCCCTGGTGAGGTCGTTTGCACGGGAATGGCTCCCTATTACATGTGTAGGTTTGCATGTTGCGTCCGGCCGCCCCAGCCCGACGAGCATTTCACTTCACTCTGTCTAGCCACCCCGGCCCAGAGAGCAATTTACTTCGCTCTAACCGGTCGCCCCGGCTCCGCGAGCACTTCACTTCTCTCTGATCGGACGCCTTGGCTAAGAGAGCACTTCAATTCGCTCCATTCAGCTGCCCCCGGCACGGCAAGTATTTTACTTCGCTTTGTCCGGCCGCCCCAGCCCAACAAGCATTTTACTTTACTCTGTCCGGTCACCCTAGCTCGATGAGCACTTCACTTCACTCCGATAGGCGTCCCGTGCCTTGCGGGCATCCCACTTTATTTTAATCGGCTTCCCTGAGCCGGTTGGTATGACACTTTGACTTGACCGAATTCCTAGACCCAGTCGACCAACTACTTGCACCATCATATTTTCTTGCATGTGTGTTTGCTTTTTTTCATATTGTAGTGCATATGTATAAATACATTATTGCATCCCATCTTTCATCCGTATGTCTGCATGAATATGATCATATGCCTGAGTTGCACATTCTTTGGGGCCGCTACCACCACGGCATGTCCATCTTCCTAAGGCCCTTGCCATCAACGCACGTCCATCTTTTCCGGGCCTCTGCCATCATGGCATGCCCATTCCATCAGGTCAGTTCTCTATCAACATACCTCCTGAGGTCGATGCCAATACGACATGTCCATATTTTTTGGGTCGCTGCCACTACGGTATGTTCATCTTCATTTGAGTCTCTGCCCCATGGCACACTCATCACTTGTGTGTTTTGATTAATCATCTGTATTTGCATGTTATCATGGATAACACATACCTGTTCGGAGAGTGACTCCGGTGTTGGTCGCGATGCCTTAATGAGCATCCTTGTTGGGTCAATTCCGATGAGCAATGCGAGTTAAGTCATCGGGGCTGACACGAGTATGACTGTACTAAGAATCCAATGGATCTAATTGTTGTCATCTCCTTTCGTGACACTCTATAGATTCATTGGATCCTTAGGATGGGGACGGTAAAGCAACCCCATCAAAGTCATACCATACCCAGACTTACCCCACACTTAGATACTAGGTTGATGCACTTGTCATTAGATGGTGTGCTAGGCTAGGGTTTAGGATGATATGTAGTATTTTTTTTAACACCTCTAGTTATTATTGTGTGTTGTGTTGTCTTGGGCTAGCCATGTGTTACCTTCTCACCTTTTTCGGTATGCTTGCATGCTTCTTGTGTGTGATAGTATATTAGGGCGAGCTTCTACATATATAGTGTCTATTTATACACACTCACACAAGTGTTATTAGGGGGAAGCATGTAACGATTTCTAATCCTTTGCTTGTAGGTTCTCTTTAGCTCCCCCAAATTATAAGGCACAGCTTGTTATTTTTATGATGCATGGCGTGCCCGCTAACACTTGTTTTATACAGGTCGAGTCTTTATTTTCTATTTCAAATGTATTTGACAGAGTACTAAGAGAGTGTGTATCATAAATAAGGTACGGGCACAGGTTTTGAGGCGGATGATGCATCGAACCATGTGACAAGAAACATTAGCAATTGCTTGTGTCTCGTACATTAATTTCAAATTTTCCTTAACTCCAAATTTTATATTTTTGTATAGACTTAGGACCGAGCATGTATATGCAGAGTTTGGCTACTTTTATTGTCTTTACTTGATTATGTTGCCGGTCCAGTGGTATTTGGCCTGTTTATATATTATTTTGTAGTGATTTCTTTCTCTTTTTCTTCTCATGTGCATTTGCTTGTTGGAGCAAGGTATATTATTTCTTTTTGTGTATCTAGACCTCACGAAAATGAACCTATGCTCACTAAGGACCTTAAAATTTTAAATTATTTTTATCTAACAAAATCCTAATAACAAAAGATTGAGACAATCAAAATTTTAGCATTAAAAGTTTCAGGATTTTTCAAAATCGGTCTTTACTTTTTCTGCATGGCCTTCAGGCTAATTTCAAAATGGTTCACCTGCATGACCATAACCGAGTCATATTTAATAGGGCCTCCACACTTAGGAATGTGGTAGATGAATGTGTCATACTTGCATGTCCTAAGGAGTAGCCCCCGCGCTTCTCCAATCCGACTGACTCAGTTTAAATTCGCCTAAGTGGTTGTCTAGTGTGTGTATGGTGTTAAGAGCCTTTTCGATTCAAACAGGATATAAGTCCTCTTGTTGGAGCATTTATAGCTTTTTAGCTGAACCTCTGCTTTCACTTCCTTCCTAAGGCATCTTCACCACTTCAGCAGGTATAAGTCCACCTCCTGGAGCTCCATCTTTTATTTGTGTGATAGAGTTTTATTCCTTTAACCTTAGGGCTACCGAGATTTCTATGGATAACGTAATTCACGGACTGTTGAACAGGGATCTCAGGTTGTGTTGGGACGACTACCTTCATGATCAGGTAGACTTTGGGTGCTAGTGGCTTGGGATAACGAGTCTGTGGTACCCTGACTTGGTTACCTCTACCTTTTAGGACTACTCTTCCCTACCTTTTTGACTACCTCTGTTGAGCCACTTCTACTCCTTTGACTTTGTTGATGTGACTTTCACGGTTCGATGCTAATAAGCTGCCACCCGTTTGGGATACGATGATTTTTCCTCTGCCCTTACAATCTGGATGTGCTATAACATACTGGGATACCCCCGTTGAAGTGATATATGGTTGTTTCATATGTTTCATGAGCTGAGAAGCCACTACCCATTTAGATGTGGGAGATTCACTCTATGCCCGATGGTGCAGCATGAGCTTCAAAGCATCGAGATTGTTCCATACAGAATAATCACCTTTTGATAACCTATACCCCAAATTTATGATGATAAACTGAAACTTCTTCCATCAAGAGTCTTCTTAGGTATTGATACACTTAAAATATATAGTATTTTTAGACACATTTTTATATCTATTTTTGAGATATTGCGCTTTGATGGAAGGTATTTGTGTGTTTTTCTTTCAAGTACAAGTAAAAAGGTGAAAAATGCTAAAAAGAGTGAAAAATGATCAAATTTGGAGCAAAAATATGAAAATGGTGCAAAAGTGTTTTGGCCCCTAAACGCCGGTGAAAAGAGAAGGTTGCATCTAAGCGCTATAGACAGTTATGTGATGGTTTACTTTATTTTTCTAAAGTTTGAAGGGACATTTGAGGCACCTATTGGCTAAAGAGGGTGGTTATGTCCACTAGAAATGAAAATATGGTTAGAATACTTATGAATGGAGGTATCCTTTGGAGAATACATCGAATTGGGACACATTTTGAAGAGTTATCAAGACACCTTATGGAGATTTATAAAAAAAGGAAGTTGAAACTTTTTGAAGTGTGCTTAAAAGTTTTAAAAAGTGTTGGAAAGGGGGAGTTTTGTGAGATAGTTTTGGAGAGATTTTCAAGCACCACAAATTTACTTTATCCTTTTTATTTTTAGTATTATTTAGAGAGTCAAGAGTGTTGTAAAAGAGAAGAGATTCAAAGGAACTTCAAGAGTTAGGTGCAGGATTTGAGATAAGTTTTTATCTTTTGTTTTTAAATTACTTCTGGTTTTAATCAAGCCTTCTTGTTTGTTTGACAATGATTTCTACTTTTAAACTAAAGTGTGGTATTGTTTTCTCCATGGATTCTGAGTAGTTTTATTTATTTTTCTTCTTAAAATGATAAGTAATTAAAGTGTTTGATGGAATTTATGGAGAGTATTGATCTGTAATATCGGAAGAAGTTGTTATGATTTAAATCCATGCACTTCATTTATTTCTTGATTTGGGCTATCCAGCTATTAAAATTTGTTGTGAGAACATGTAAGAACGAGGTGGTATTGTCTCGGTCAACATTTGGAAAGAGTCGCATGAGGTTGTATGAATGAGAATGTAATTCATATGATTTAGTGTAAATAAATAAGGAAATAATCTTTGAAGGGTGTAGACTTAGAGGACTTTAACGTGACTGGTTAAAGCCCCCAACTTGATTTATTGTATTAGGTTTTGATACGAGATGTTAGCCCCCAGGTGGAGGTAATCGAGGGAACTCTAGAGTTAGAGCTAGTATCATCCTTGCCTAGCCGGTCTTCAAAACTATTCAAGCTTTAAATTAGACAATGTACTTTATAGCATCTCTAGTAAGGGTAAGGAATATTATTACTCCTATTTGGCACAATACAATATGCATACTTCCATAACCGAATTTCTATACTTTTTACTGATTCATGCTAAGTTGAGATATTTTCATATTTAGTTCTTTTTTCTACAAAACCCCAAGTTATCTTTTTAAGTTTGTTCTATTTTTGTCAAAATATTAAAATTATCAAAAATATTTAAACTTTCTTTACTGCAAAAACGTCTTTAGTTAAATAATTGTCTTTTTAAAAATTGAAATTTTTCTAAAAAGTGCATATTGCATATCTTCCCTGTGGGTTTGATTTTCAGGTCTTAATCAAAATATCCTATATTACTTGATAATGATACGTATACTTGCATAGTATCCTAATATATATATATATAAATTAAAAGTTAAATTCTTATTTTTCTTAAAGATCAAGTTTTTAGTTTTGTTACCAAATAAGGAAATATAACTGAAAAATATAATCAGAATTATTGTTATACTGATGCTTATAAGTAGTTTCTGGATCAGACGCAAAAAAACTTTTGCACCTTTTTTGCATTTTATCTCCAAACTTGATCCTTTTCACTCTTTTTAGCATTTTTCACCTTTTTACTTGTACATGAAAGAAAAACACACAAATAACTTTTATTAAAGTGTAATACTCAAAAATGGGTATAAAAATATGTCTAAAAGACTTTATATTTTAGGTGTATCAAAATCCCCCAAACTTAAAATGTTACTTATGCTCAAGTGACACTTTAATATTTGAAAACTAAATAAGTATGATATGTATATGAGTTTCATTAGGAGTTACTCCAATTTAGAAAAAGTATTTAGAAAATAAGACCAACTTAAAGTTTAGAAATTTTTAATGTTAAGAAATATGAGAATATGTGTCGACACTATTTTAGTTAAGGAGTTGCCTGTTCGAAGCTTTCGGTCACCGGAATCAAAATCCCGTTGCCCGCTTCAGAAAGTAATTTACATAAAGTTTAGAAAAATATTAAATCAAACTGACCCCATATTTTTCATAGTTTAAATGAAGGAGCATTATACCTCAAACCCTGTATCTACCCCGAAAGATATTTATCTTCTGTCAGCTTTCTAGTCTAAAATTATTCTATTAATGGCTTATGTCAATCTTCATTGGTATCAGCAATTGCAACCTTCACTCCTTCCTCTTTTTTGAGCTTGTGTAGATTGTCGAGGTCGATTCAAGACAAAACCCATCTTTCTTGTACTATAATATCAACAGAATCTTCCGGTAGACATGTCGCATCACAAGTTGAGAGTCACCATAGATGACAATATCTGTTATATCCATCGAGATTGCCAACTCCAATTCGATGATTAACGCTTCATATTATGCTTCGTTATTGGTGCACGATTGTGTCAGGTGGTAGGAGAATCTCAGCATACCCTTGTCTGGTGTGACGAAAATCAAACCAATTCCAGCTTTGCCTCATATAATTGTTCCTATTCCTTTATCTTTTTTGGCTAATGAAGCTCCATCAAAGTACATCTCCCAGTGTTACGCACTAGATAACTCCATTTGCAGTATCTGTTCATCTGACAATTCATCGTTAAGAGGGGACCCAGTTGGAAGTGGGCATGCGGCAAGAAAATTTGCCAAAATTTGTCCCTTTATAGCACAAAGTGTAACAAAAGTTATATCAAATTACAACAAAATCATCGACCATCCTGCTAAATGTCAAAAAAATGTTGATCGGGTCATCAAATATTGCAACGAATTAACTTTTAAAATAAGGGTAATTGATACGCCTAAAATATATAGTGTTTCTAGACACATTTTTATACCTATTTTTTAGATATTATGCTTTAATGGAAGGTATTTTGTGTTTTTCTTTCAGGTACATGTAAAAAGGTGAAATTGCTTAAAGGAGTGAAAAAGATCAAATTTGGAGCAAATAGGTGAAAAATGTGCTCAAGCGAAAAATGTGCAAAAGTGTTTTGGTGCCTAAGCGTTAGATAAGGTGCTTAAGCGTCGGGTAAATAGAGAAGGTCGTGCCTAAGCTCCAAAGGCCCGGTGCTTAAGCGCTAGTGGCAGTTATTGGATGAGTAAATTCAATTTTTTGTGAATTTTGAAGAGGTTTTTGCAGTACCTATTGACTCAATAGGTGGTTATAACCACCATGGATGAAAATTATTGCGAAAGGATGCATCTCTTGGAGAAATACATCGAATCAAGACATATTTTGAAGTGATACGAAGGCACCTTTTAGAGAATTATAAAAAAAGAAGATTGAGACTTTGAAAGAGGTCTTGAAAGTACTGGAAAAGTTTTGAAAGTTAAAAAATTGGGGAGTTAGTTGGAGAGATTTCAGGCACCACGTATTTATCCTTTTTTTATTTTAGTTTTATATTGAGAGTGTTGTAAAAGAGAAGAGATTCAAAGGAACTTCAAGAGTTTGGTGGAGGACTTG
>NW_018253369.1:13333-18666 GCF_001263595.1 Phalaenopsis equestris
TTTTTGACAAAATATTAAAATTACCAAAAAAATTTAAACTTTCTTTACTGCGAAAACGTCTTTTGTTTAAATAATTATCTTTTTAAAAATAAAAAATTTTCCAAAAAGTACATATTGTATATCTTCCCTGTGAGTTTGATATTCAGGTCTTCATCAAAAAGTCCTATATTACTTAAAAACAATATGTATAATTGCGTAGTATCTAAATGTGTATAAATTAAAAGTTAAATTCTTATTTTTCTTCAAGATCAAGTTTTTGGTTTAGTTGCAAAATAAGGAAATATAAATAAAAAATATAATCAGAATTATTGTTATACTGTTGCATATAAGCAGTCATCGGGGATCAGTAATCTTATGAGAAAGAATGTAATGTCTAAGCTTTTGGACGGCGAAAATTAAAGCTAGAGAATGCTTCTCAATGTTTGGATACTTTACTTCCATCGGTATTAGACACCGACTCAAGTAATAGAGCGCATTTTCCATACCCTCGTCATTCACTTGAGCTAACAGAGCTCCGAGGGAGTCGTCTAAGGCCGTAGTATAAAGTATCAACAGTCTCCCCTCGATAGAGGCTGTAAAAAAAGGAAGTGTCTTTAAGTATCGCTTAACGTCGTTGAAAGCTTGCTGGCATTTCTCTTTCCAAATGAATTTGACATCCTTTTTAATTAATTTCAAGAAGGGCTGACACCTACCTGAGAGATTAGAAATAAAGTGTCTCATACATGCCAACTTTCCCTGGAAGGAATGTAGTTATTTCATAGTTTTTGGAGGAGGCTTTTCCAAGATAACTTTAATCTTATCGGTTTGATCTCAATTTCTCGATGACGAACAACGAATCTTAGAAATTTCTCAGAGGTAACGTCGAAGGCGCACTATAAGGGATTCATCTTAAGATTATATTATCGTAATCGTTCGAACACGATCCTCAAATTGTACAAACGATATTTTTTTTCACTTGATGACCAAATCATCCACATAGCATTCCACTTGATTGGGATTGAGGTCATCAAAAATCTTCATCATTGCTCATTGATATGTTGCTCTGATGTTCTTTAACCCAAACGGCATTACAATGTAGCAAAAGATCCCAATCAATTTTCTAAATGTTGTAAGTGTTGCATCTTTTGAAGCCATCTTGATTTGATTGTATCCCAACGATCCATCTAGGAAGGAGAAAATTTCATGTGTCGAAGCAATGTCCACCATCATTTCTGATATAAACAACAAAAATTTATCTTCTGGACATGCTTTATTTAGATCCCAGAAATTAACACACACACAGATTTGTCCATTTTTCTTCTTAACTGGTACAATATTGGCTAACCATGTGGGGTATATTTCTTCTCTTATAAAGTTAGGGTATATTAACTTCCTTACCTCAGCAATAACTTACTGCTCTATTTCGAGGTGCATTCTTCTGGGAGCTTGTTTCACTGGGGTTATATCTTTGTCCACCCCGAGTTTATGAACTGCAACTTCTGCTGATAGTCCTGACATTTCATCATAGCTCCAGGCAAAGCAATCTTTGAATTTTGACAGTAACTTGATAAATTTGAAAGATACTTCATTTCTTAGTACAGAAGTTATAAATGTGGGTCGGGGCTGCTCCTCAGTCCTAAGGTTAATTTCGTTCAGTTCATCCACAGTTGATTTAGTTTCCTCTTCAAATTCTGGTTGGGCGTCTACTTTTAGCTGATCAGTAGAGTCATCTTCCACATCGAGGCAATCCTCTTCCAATTCACTAGTAACAACCATGCAAAATTCTGAATCATCGACTAGTCGCACTGTACCAAATTCGAGACCTTCTTTTGAATTGGGAGTTCGACTTTTAACATTCTATAATTTTTCAAAAAGTTGTCATTTATCTTTTGGCATTTTTTTTTTGGAAAATGTCCCTATTGAATCAACTTTTGTACAGAAGGAGAAAGATAACTAAAAGGTAATTCCATTAATTCATTATGATTCTCATCAAAATTTACATGATTTTTAAGATTAGTAGAAGTATAAGCACAGTAAAATTTGATGGATTTTGAACCAGCACTATGGACATTCTTGACATCTAAACTCTTGACCTTTTGAGGGAGAATCGGAGTAAGGGTCATGGCGTTCACATAGTGGTTTATCCAATCATATTTTGTCTCATATTCGATTTTCTCCACAATCTTCCAAGGATATATCGTACTGTAGTTTCTTCTGTTTTATCATCATAATTTCCTTCTCAGAGCTTTCTTCATCATCATTATTGATGTCGGCCTAGTCCGTTCAATAATTGTATTGGCTCTTCCTCGTCCACATCTCCGGCCTCGACCTCAGGTGCTCGAACTAAAAGAACCCCCACCAACTTGTTGCAAAAAGAGTGGTGGAAGACTGTTGAAGCAGAGTTGAATGTCTTGCCATTGTAATTCTTCTGAATCTTCTACTTTATTTGCCACAATTTCATGAGAGAAGACAGTTTTCTTTGGAGGCGCGTAGTAAGCGGCATCTTCATGAATGCCAACTTCATGAAATGAAAATGAGTGCAAATCTCCCTTGAAGCAATGCTCTTGCCCTTCCTTGTAATAGTTAATGCATTGGTGTAGAAACAATTGAACCATGTTGTGTTCGTGAATCCATAGTCAACCCAGTCAAGCATTAAAAGAGGTCTCGGCGTAGATGATATGGAGCTTGGCGGTTGTTACTAATTCTCCAACTTTCATAAGTATTGTAATGGATCCAAGGGCTCTCTCTCCCTTTTGGTTGAATCCTCTTAGTATCATTTTGTCGGTCGTAAGATCCTGAGCCTCGATGTCCAAATAGATCAATGTCCATAGACTCATCAAGTTGAGTGATGCTCCAGGATCCACTAAAACTTTGGACAATATGAATCTATCAATGTTAACCGAGATATAAAGTGGTCGGTTATGGTCAGCGGTACCAAGCAGCAAGTCTTCATCTGTAAAGGTTACCCTAAGATGTTCCTTTAACTATCAAACTTCTTCCGAGGATGTGTTGGCCAACTGTGTTAAGCAAATCTCTGGGTCAAGCAAAGCTGTAACCAGAGACTCCCTCATCTCCTTTGACAGAATTAGAGCATCGTAAATGCTTAGTTTGGTCGGCAACTTCCTAAGATGAGCTAGCACATTATAATCCACTTTATATAACCCTCTAAACCTTACTTGGTTATGTGTTTCTTCCACTGATAGAGGCGGAGGTAATTCTTCTCGAGTTACTATTTGCTTTCCTTTATCTGTCAGAGTTGTTCAGGGGTAATACCTTTTCGCTCCTTAGATTTACTTCTATGATTTCTTCTTGGGATGTTGTAGGAAAAATTTTTGGTGCTTCTTCTTCATCAGAGAGATCCAAATTTATGGCGAGTGGTGTGCAATTATGCTCAAGGACTGGCTTCTCACTCCCGGTGCTATCATAACTGGTGTCGTCGATGTCCTCTTCAATCTTGCTAATGATTTCATTTGACTTAAGTACGATTTAAAGATCAATTTGGGAATCGAGATTGGAGTTAGATTGAGAAAAATCAGTTATGTTATCACTAGAAACATGTAAAGCATAACTGAAATCATAAACATTATATTTATAATACCTCGGTGGGGAAAAAATATAATCATACATGGTGGTTTGAGGATTTTCTTCCTCGAATTCGAGATAACCAATCTAACAAAGGAATCCCCTATCCTACCCCCGTGCCATTAGTCTTCAGGACATCTCTCTTCTCTTTTTCTTCTAGCAATGACAATTTCTCTGGCAAAATTTCTATCTTGGGCTGACCAAGTTGTAAATTTTTTATGACGGTCCGCACTGAAGCTGTCTGAATTTGATCCAACATCTTCTTGGATGATTTACTCTAAATTGTACTCCATCCATCTTCCTATGAAAAAGGGTCTATTGGAGCTATTGGATCGGCCGAAATCATATTCATAGAACCTTTTTTGGGTTCTTCTAAATATTCTTTCGGGATTGTTATGTTCTCTTCTTTAAGACTTTTCTCGATCCAATCCTTGAAGACAAAACAATCCTCTATAGTGTCTCCAAGAATCCTATAATACGGGCAATAATTAGGTTTATCCCTTTTGTTGACCTCTTTGGATTTCTTCGAATCTGGTAATCTGAACTCGGACTTCTTCATTAGACTTCTGAACATCTTGGGTACCACTTTGGCTTTGAAGGATACACTGTTTTCCTTCGTTCGGACATGGACGGACCTCTCCTATTCTCTGCTCGATATGATCCTTTTTGATGTAGTTGTTGGCTAGACTGGCCATCTTGTTGTGTCTGTTGTTGAGCATGTTGTGATGACGATTGAGAATCCTGACAAAAATTTTCTTCATATATCCTCATCGGTTGTTTTTCTTTATCGACCGTTGCCACTGTCCCAAACTTCCTCTCGAATATTCGGGTTGCTCTGGTCTTTTTTTTATTTCTCCTGGGAATCGATATGTTAACTTCCTCTTGCAGATTGCTAGCTTTGTTGGGTGGCTTCTCGAATGATTTAATGGTGAGTCCCTTGAGCATGAAAGCTACTGGCCCATCAATGCTTTTGAGTAAGATCTCAATCACATGATGTTCCTGTAACTAAGGCTCACATTTCATGCTAAGATTTCTCCACCTCAAGATATAATCCACTAGGGTCTCGTTAGGCTTTCGCTTCTCCACGACAAGATCTCCAATAAAAACATGATGTCGCGCTATGGCAAATCTCTTCATGAACAACTGTTCTGATTTGGCAAATGTCTTGACCGATCTGTTGGGTAATTTGGCATACCAATCAAATGCAATTCTCGACAAGCTGCTGACAAACTATCAGAAGAGTAAAGCTTTGTTTCCTCCGATGTTACCACAACTAGCTCGAAAATATGCTATATGGTACCTGAGATTTTCAGTCTCCTCAAATATCTTAAAGTTTAGTGACACAAAACCATTAGGGTAGGGTACGGCATCAAACTCCTCCGACTAGGGTCTCCTCCGAGTAGGGTCTACCCTTCAAAATCAATGTGTCACCCTTAGAATGGGCTAAAGCCTCCCAAACTTGTTCGACCATCTGTTTAAATTTCTTTTCTGAAATGACGCTTGATGGAGAATCCTTCTTCTATTGATCATCTTTGTTAACCGAGGCAACGAGGCAGCTTCCCTCCTTTCATCGATGATATGTATAATCTCTGGCTGATTAACTTCTGGAGAAGCTAAATGTTGGGGTTGAAACTGTCCATGAACTATAGCCATAGCGGCCATGGCAGTGGCCATCTCTTCCATTTTTTTCTCCATTTGACTGATTTGCTCGCTTTGCTCATCCCTCAGGAAGACAGATCTACGTAGATCATCTATGGCGTTCTCTTTGACGA
>NW_018253370.1:0-4369 GCF_001263595.1 Phalaenopsis equestris
TTTCTAGACCTCAACCAAAAGTAAGGTCAACATGCTAGTGATTATGCAATTGAAGTTGTTTTAGTATAGAAGTATGATAAGATTTGTAAAGTTACATACTACGCTAGTAAGACTCTTAATAATGCTCAGATTAACTACACCACCACTGAAAGAGAACTATTAGTTATTGTATAAGCTTTTGATAAGTATAAATCATATATGATTGGAGCTAAGTGTATAGTGCATACTGACCATTCAACCATTAAATATTTGATGCAAAAGAAGGATACTAAACTAAGATTAATTAGATGGTTACTTCTAATGCATCAGTTTGATTTTGTGATGGTCGATAGGAAAGGGACTAATAATCAAATTGCTGATCATTTATCGAGGTTAGAACATGAAGAAATAGTTGATTTGGAAAAAGAAATTAACAAAACTTTCCTAATGAATAAGTTTATGTTGTAAAAGGATGGGAAATACCTTGGTGTGCTGATATTGTAAATTTTATTGTTAATGGTATTTTACCATATGGGCTGACAAAACAACAGGAAAAGCCATTTAGTTATGACAAGATGAAAAATTGTATTTTTTGGATGAACCTTTTTTATATAAATAATGCAAAGACTTAGTAATGAGAATATGTGTGCCTTACAGAGAAATTTAAGAAATTATCTAAAGATGTCATGATTCTGAATTTGGAGGTCTTTTTGGGAATGAAAGAAATGTTCATAAAATTTTGCAAACTTGATTTGATTAGCCTACTGATATACATAAAATATATTCATTTTTAGCCCATATTTTATACTCATTTTTGGTGATGTTGCACTTTAATGGAAGGTATATTTCATGTTTTCTTGCAGGTTGTTGATTTTTAGGACTTGGAGCAAAAAAGAAGCAAAAAGGATGAAACTTGGAGTCAAAACGGAGAATATAAAAATTTATTCAGTGTAGACGGTGCCAGACTGGGGGCTGATGATGTCGTTTCACAGAGAGCAGCAAATTAAATAGAAGACCACTGGCGTAGATGGTGCCAGAATGGGCGCCGATGGTGCTAGTGTCAGTGTTGACCCTATTTCTAGAAAATTTGACAAATTTAGACGCTTTTTGAAGAGTTTTTGGATGCACCTATTGGAGAACCAACTCTATGCTTTATTTGAGGCCAAAATTGATCAGAAATGCGACTCTTCCTGACTTCTCATTGCCCAAAATTCAACCTCCTACGCACCACACACTCTTCCATTTCATTCCACAACCATTTAGAGTCCATTATTCTTATAATTTAAAGTTTATGTGGTGAGATTAAGTGTCAATTCTTCTCTAAGAGTTTTTGGAGAAGGAGAAAAGTAAGAGATTTCTTATTCCTACATTTCCTAGGAGAGGCTACAAGGGATTTGCTTTGAGAAATAGTTTCAAATAAGTGTTGTTTGTTTAATAGTGTTGTATGAACTTTCTTTTATATATGAAATTTATGTTTTGTTGTATCTTTCTCATGATACTTTGAGATATGGTGAATTGAAGAGATAAAATGAATGTGCCATAATTAAAATATAAAATAAATTTTGATGGATTTTTAACTCCGAACTTAATTTACTTTTCAATCTCACCAATTGAATTGTTAAATATTGTTGTGAAACATGTGATCCAAGAAATGGAGTATGAGTTCTACAATAGAGTGAGGATCTGACAGCGACTTTATATATGCTTAAAAATACAAGTATTTAATACTGTTGCTAGAAAATTTAATTCCTCAGCAATGACACCAAAAATTTAATAACGGTTATAGATTTGATAAAGATGTATATATAAAATATTCAATAATGGTAAAGTCACACTTATCAACGCAAGTATATGTATCGCTTAAGTAATATAGGGCTCTAATGGAGTCCTAAATATCGATCCAACAGTGAGTAATATTGGAGGCTACGAACTAAGATTTTAGAAAATCAATACTTAATCACAATAATATAATTCAAATTGCTTATCTGTCACTAATAGGCAATTGAAATAAATATGTAATTTTAATAACTCTTAAATAACTAATTATACTAATAAAGTTTCTAATGTAAAATTCAATATATAAGAAAGCATCTTTCTCCTAGTCAAAAAATTATAGTGAATGGATAAAGTGAATCAGTTCAAATTATATTGTGTCAAATAGGAGCATACTTATTCTTTACCCTTTGGACCAGGCATAAGAAACCTTGGCTAATCCTAAACTTGGTAATTGAATCTGTGGCTAGGCTTGGAGGGTACTGGCTCTCACTTCAGAGCTCCCACGTTCCCCTCACTTGAGGGCTAACATCTACACTTCATCACCCAAATGATAGGACCAAATTGGGGATTTTAGTCTGTCACTCTAAAATCTCCAATTCTATGCCCAAAAATTTTATTTCCCTATTTCTTTGCACCCAACTTCCGAGGGCTTTGACCTTCCTGAATCTTGGATGTAATCTTCACTTTAGTTGTAGCACTCAACATATTTAACAAATCAATTGGCCAGATTGAAAGTAAATTAAAATCGAAGTGAAAAGATCATCACAACTTCTTTAACATTTTCAAGGCTAAACCAATTCAAATCACCATTTCACAAATCTCAACATAGGGAGAAAGACAGAGAAAACTATTCAAAACTCATGGGGAAGACACAACAGAACTCATAATTTATATATAAAAGCAAAGTCATACAAACTACAAAAAGTAAATAACACTTATCTCTAATTCCTCCCCAAGCAAACTCCTCCAACCAACCTAATCCAGCCACCCTTTTCCACTTTTTTCCCAAAATTACTCCAAAACCTTCAACCATAATATCTAGTTCTTTAACGCTCCTTTTCCTTAATTCAAATTAAGCCCAAGAAAACCAAAGTTCAACAAAATAATTCCAAACTTCTTAGAAGCGCCTTTAAAATCCTAAAACCCTTAACCCTACTCCACTTTCCACATTTAGACAAAACACCAAGCTTCAAGAGTGTCTTCCCCTCTAGATCATATCACCATTCACCATCAAATAGTATTAGATATATGTTACTTTTTTGCAGATCATACTTTATTTTTAAATCAGTCTCGTTGTAGGTGACCTTGAGGGTGCCATCGGTGGGCCTTCTAAATTAATTGATTTAAGTCTCGGTAAAATCCCGTCGTTGGCGACGTTGGGTTCACCATCGACGACCTAGTTCAATTCTTCATATTTTGGGTTTTTTCTCTCCAAATTCGCTCGTTTTTTGCATCTTTTGCTCCAATGATAATATTTCATCATACCTGCAACAAAACATCAAAAATACCTTTCTTTAAAGTGTAATATCGTCAAAAATAATGTAAAATAGGTATGAAAATCTCAACATATTTTTTTTTGGTCAAAATCCCCCAAACTTAACTATTACTTGTCTTCAAGTAATTTTAGCACTATATAAAAGTTATGATCTATTGTAGTAAAGTTTTAATTCAGAAATACTATAAGTTTGATTTAAGTAAATATCATACTGAGATTTTTAGAAAAAATTCAAGTAATTAAATTAACTCTGTAGCTATAAGATTATCTAGTCATCAAGTTTAAGAGTTCTAGTCATCTATTCATTTCAGGAATGACTATATGTTATAATATTAAGTCACTTAGAATATTCAAATGATAGGAACTTCATGAGAGCACTACTAGTAAAGATGCTAATCTATAAATATATGTTCAAGAACGTGTTTAGGTTTTCCCTTTAGGTAGGTCCAGTGAAGCCAATTATTGATTAGGCATCTCTTCAAGCTTCTCCTCACTTTCTTTTATTTTCTCTTTTTCATTTGGATTTCTTTTTTTCCCTTTTTTTATCAATCCTATATAGTTTTCTTTTTTTTTAAGGGATTGTTTTCAATCCCTTCTTTTTTCTTTTTTAAGTGAGGATTACTATATCTGGATAGCCTTTAGTGATTTTGAACATCACCTTTCTTTCCCTCCTTATAAATATTTCATAGTTTTTACATCATTGAGCCCCAATCTTTTCTTCTCAAATGAATTTTCAGATTCTTAATACTTCAAAATATAATTTCTTTTACTTTAAATAGTTAACTAAAATATTATTCTCTTATACTAAATATCTTAATTTACAAAATTAATTTTCATTATAAAAATATTTCTTTAAATCTATCATAATTTTTAAATAGGTACAAAATATAGTTACTTGAATTAAATTCACTACGTAAAATCATATTAATAATTTTTGAAAATATTAAAATAGAGGAAATATAAAAGTTAATTTTTTTCTTCCCTCCCCCAAACTTAAATTTTTCAATATGAAATGTTACAGGTGGAAAGAAAAATTCTAAATATAAATCATAACTCAGTATTTTAGGCATTTTTATCATTCTAAAATTTTTGCAGTCCTTCTCAAAATTTCTACTTCAC
>NW_018253370.1:4511-8468 GCF_001263595.1 Phalaenopsis equestris
AAATGCAAAATAAAAATTGCAAAATAAAAATCACATCACATTACAATTTAACATATTTCAACTACCACACCAAAAAATTATAACAATAAAAACCAGCCACGCACTCAAAATGAATAGAATGCAGCTCCACTGCATCAAATTTCAGGCAAACAAACTCTATCTATTTCTATTACAAAAATCTATTTCTATTACAAAAATTACAAAAATAAAAGTAAAAGTACATCAAATACTATCAAATGTTAAAGTCCTAAACTATATCTTTGTCTCCTTGGTCAGCAGATGGATTGGGTTGATACTGAGTATATCATGGGCATTCAGGAAAAAGAACATCAGGCTCACCTCTATAGTGCTGGGCCTGAGCTTCAGAGTAAGCTATCTCAAAATATGAATGTCTCTGTAGGTACTCACTATCATAATCATGTCTACATTCTAAAGCTCCAATTCTTTCATTTATTAACTCTATACTCTTTTGCTGCAAGGTCAACTCATTCATTAAATCATTTAGGGTAGGGGAACTAGAAGGTGGAATGTCATAACTAGTAGAGGGGATATCTCTACTAGTAGAAGGTTCTTAACTTCTACTCTCAGTTCTCCATTTTTCATGGGATTCATATGTATTTAAATTAGGTTTACTAATGGGTTTCATAGGGTAAACCCATTCTACATCTCCTCCAGCTTCCAGTCCAGAAAGTTGGCAAAGTGCATAAATGACGCCATGATGTCCTAGACCTCCACTTGTTTCACTCCTTGTCGTGGTCAATATATTCTTAAAAATAATTCTCCCCACATTTATATTTCTATTATTCTGAATACAAAAACTCAGAATAGCTTTATCTCTTGTTACCTCACTATGGTGATAGGTCGGTAACAGAGTAGAGGAAATAAAATAGTGCCACGCTTTAAATGTGGCATTCAACATGGAAGCAAAAAAGGTTACCCGTTCTCGTCGTTTTATCTTCCATGTTCCTTTCCCATTAGTGAGAAAGTTGATCACATCATTCAGCGGGCCTTCCATTGTACTGAAGGTTTTATAATGGCAGTTATAGGAGTCTGGGACTTCATAGAAGGTGTTAATGTGGACGGCACTAAATTCAACAGAAAATCCCCGCACTTGAACAGTTCCGTCCTCCGAATAGAACACATTGGCATAAAACTCTTTTATAATATTTGCAGTAGCCTTATTAGTGGTAAAACAGAAGCTTTCCCACCTCCGTTCAGTAATAACTCGTTCAATTTCTCCCCCGAACTCTATTTCTCCTCCCGGACTCTAAAAAACTAGATCTTGTATACATTTCTTTCCTTCAAGCATTGAAGTAAATCGAGATTCTGAAGTAAACCTCGATTTAGCCTTCGCATTGACGAACAGAGACTCATCAAATTCAGGTCACCTCTTTTGTTGTGGAGTCATTTCAATCTAATCAAAAGTATAGAAAAATTCCAAAATATACTTCAAATATGCAAATAATGGCTTCCGAGAGTGATTCTAAGAGTTCAAAACTAAAATCCATGAATTTCTTCCAAATATTTCTTCACATTCTCAAAATTTTCAGATATTCTGAATGTGGAAGAAATTCATGGTGAAAATCAATTATTTTTAGTTTGGAGGGAAGCTCTTACCAAGAGATGATCAAATTCGGTGTCTAAATGCTTTGAAATTTCCCCCAAATCCAAGATCACTCAAGCCCTAGGTCAAATTTTCATTTTTTAAGAGGAAGGGGATGATGAATAGTGGCGGTTGACAGGTGTGGTGAATAGTGGCAGTTGACTGGTCAAAATCGTGATTAAAGGTGTTTTTTTGGGATCTCGCCGTCGGCGGGGTTTTCGGGTCCGTCGGCGAGCTCTATTGAATTAATATCCTGAGTCTCGGGAAAAGTCCATCGTCGGTGGCGTCGAGGGAGTCGTCGGCGAGCTCTATTGAATTGGTTCAATTTCTGGATTTTTGCGATTTCAATAAATTTCAATGCTCAATGACATCCGTTCAATTATTATAGACTTAATTTTAAGTGATTAAATGATGTACTATCACAAATAAACATTCACAACACAAAACATCACAATTATATATAAATTTCAAGGGTTACAATATACATTACACGACACACCTAAGTTTGGTATTTTCTCAACCTTAATACATCAATTCAACATCACAATCCAAGCCACAACACTCAAAACGCTGAAAACAAACATCCTATGCTCATTCTCAACTATACAGAGATCTAAAAGCAAAATTCTAAAGCAAAGCAAACAGAAAGTTCAAACCAAATTACATACATAGACATACAGTGTCTAATCAAAAATTGGTTCCACATCTAATCTTTTAGCTTCAGTGCTAGATTCTCCTCTGAGATCACCCATTGATTGAACATGAACAAAGAGGTTATAGAAGGGTCGGTATGGAAATTCTTCAGTAGAGTTCTCTTCTAACTATTTCATCTTTCTCATCAATCGTAACAAACTATCTTTGATATGTCCTGAGTGAGCAAATTGTTATTTCATCCTCTAGTATAGATGATCGAAGAAATCAGAGATATTGTTAATTGCATTCATAACATTTTGTATCTCCTTCTCCAATTTCTTGATTCTGCGCAGGAACACTAGTGTCTTGTCTGGAACTAAAGGTTGAATAGGCAGTGAATTCTGAGCGATTGATCCACCATAATAGTCATATCATTTTCATCTTCATTGGTTGGGAATCTCTTGGGTCCAAAGGCTTCCAAGGGCTTCCAAGGTAGAAGTACCTTTTCCCAATTCTCATAAGATACATGAAACTGACTGTAAAGTGAAAAAATTGTTGAGAGATGTCCAAGCCCATAAGTTGATCCATGAACGATCAGGCCCAAAACAGACTTCACAATTATAGATCCAATATCGATCGACTGTCCCATTTTGATGCAGTATAACAAAATAGCACTTTCCTTAGTAACTTTATCGATCCTCATCATCAGCAATAGTTTTGCCAAAATAAAAAAGTGCCAGCGTTTCGAAACGAGGTTTAGAAATGTTGTAAATCTCATTCATCAGGTTTCTTGTCGGGATGAAGTTGTAATAATGGTAGACATGAACGTTCTTGATCATATTTAACTCATTGATCCATGCAGGATTAAAAGTTATCCATCTACCTCACACATAGACAACTCTCTGGTTGATTCCACGCAAATTAACATAAAATTCCTTCACCACAGGAACAACTATGGCGGCTGTAGTGTAGCACAACACTTCCCATCTTCGTCAAATAATCATCTCTTCAATTGTCGTTGATGGATTATTCAATCCATGATTTACAAATCCTCGTTCCTTGATTAATCTTTTCTTGATTAATCTTTTCTTTGTCAGTAACTTGTTAAAGATTCGCTGCGCCTCAGGACTAATGAACTTTCTCCAGTTGAACACTCGCAATCTATGGTTTTTAGGGGAATTGGACGCCATAGGGATGAATCTGGTGGAGTTTCACTTCATTTTTGGGGAAATACGAACTTAGGAAAATGAGTAACTCCCAATATAAGGCTGAAGTTATTTCCTAGAAAATTGAAGTCTCGTTGGTTATATTGTAGCTGAGTCACAGTAAAGGGTCCTAACCAACGAGACTTCAATTTTCTAGGAAATCACTTCAGCCTTATATTGTAAAGCAAAACTTTTTATCTTGGTTCAAAGTTCTTTTGGTTAATCTTCTGATCATGCCATAACTTTAGTTTCTCCTTATAAATTATGTCGTTATCATAAGATTCATTTCTTAATTCTTCCAATTCGTTTAATTGTAACAATCTCTTCTCACCAGCATCTTTCAAATTATAATTGAATTCTTTAATCACCCAATATGCTTTATGCTCCAATTCTACGGGTAAGTGAAAAGTCTTTCCAAAAATCAGTCTGTAAGGAGTCATTCCAATAGGAGTTTTATAAGCAGTCCTGTAAGCCCATAATGCGGTATCCAGTCTAGTGGACCAATCTATTCTACTA
>NW_018253370.1:8908-11836 GCF_001263595.1 Phalaenopsis equestris
AATGATCAGCTCAGTTTCTTCATAAGGTACACATCTCCTCATAATAAGATCCTTACATTGTTTATATAAATAAGGCTCATCCCAAAAATATGTTTTCGCATCATGAATGAATTTTCTTTGTTGTTGCAATGTCAACATAGGTGGCAAAGTATCACTTACAATATAATTAACAATATCAGCATACAATGGTATTTTCCACTCATTAACATTATAAAGTTATTCATCAGGGAAACTGTCTGTAAATTCATTGTCGATGTTAGATAATTCATGATTTTCCAATCTTGACAAATAATCAGCAATTTGATTATCAAGTCCCTTTCTATCAATAACCACAAGATCAAATTCTTTCATCAAAAGTATCCATCTAATTAACCTTGGTTTAGCATCCTTCTTTTGCATCAGATATTTAATAGCAGAGTGATCAATGTGCACAACACATTTAGTCCCAATTCTAAATTTGTCTAAAGCATACACAATGGCCAGTAACTCTTTTTCTGTAACAGTATAATTAATTTGAGCATCATTAAGAATTTTACTAGCGTAGTATATAACTTTAAAAATCTTTTCATACCTTTGTCCAAGAACATCTCCCATAGCATAATCACTAGCATCACACATTAGTTCAAATTATTTCTCCCAGTTAGGTGAAACTATAATAGGGGCTATGATTAATTTTTCTCTTAATAACTCAAAGGCATTTAAACAGTTTTCAGTAAATTCAAATTTCTTGTCCTTTTCTAAATGTTGGCATAGAGGTTTAGTAATTTTTCAAAAATCTTTAATAAAATGCTTGTAAAAACCAACATGTCCAAGAAAACTTCTAAACTCTCTTACATTAGTAGGAGGTGTTAGTTTAGATATAACTTGAATTTTTGCAGGGTCTGCTTCCATACCATTTTCTAAAATTTTATGCCCTAACACAATTCCTTCTGCAACAATAAATTGACATTTCTCCCAATTCAAAACACAATTAGTTCTTTCACACAAGCTTCGAAAAATAAAAGTTCTAAAAGGACTAGTAAATGTTGTCTTTTCTTGATCCTCAGAAGCAATAAGAATTTGATGGTAACCGGTATATCCATCTAAAAAAAAATATTTGTGCCCAACAAGTCCATCTACTATTTGGTCTAAAAATGGTAAAGGGAATTGATCTTTCCTAGTGGCAGTGTTTAATTTTCTATAATTAGTGCAAATACGCCACCTAGTAACTTACCTGATAGGTATTAATTCATTATTATCTTTTGTTTTAATAGTCACTTCTCCTTTCTTAGGAACACAATGAATTGGATTTACCCAAGCACTGTTTGAAATCAGATATATAGTTCCAGTGTCCAACCATTTCAAATATTCCTTCTTAACTACTTCTTTCATCATTGGGTTTAATATCCTTTGTGGATCAACTCTTGGTTTATATTGTTCATATAGTATAATTATGTGCATACAGATATGTGCATACAGATCTATGTGCATACAGATCAAAGGACTGATTCCCTTAATATCAGCTAAGGTTCAACCAAAAGATTTCTTATATCTTTTTAATATAACTAAAAGTCTTTGCTCTTGTAAATTATTTAATTCTGAAGATATAATAACAGGTAGTGTAGATGAGTTTGCCAGAAACACATACTTCAAGTGGTTAGGCAATATTTTCAACTCAAGTTCAGGTGGTTTTATAATTGACGGAACTAGATTCTTATTAGTAATTTTTGTAATATCCAGCATCTCAAATCTTCCCTGAACATAATCTAATTCCTTATTTTCTATTTAATCCAAAATAATTTCATCACTATCTTCAAATTGTTCTTTCTCTTCAAAATGTTCTTTAAAAGGCTCATTCAGTAGATGTTCACTAATTTCCATGTGAAAACATTCATTATCTCTTTTAATAGCAGAGTATTTCATAGATTTTGCAATGTTAAAAGTCACTTTTTGATCGTTAACTCTCATAGTTAATTCTCCTTTTGAACATCTACCATAGTTTTTCCAGTAGCTAAAAATGGTCTCCCAAAATGATGGGTATTTCTTTATCTTCCTCTATATCTAAAACAATGAAATCCACAGGAAAGATAAATTTATTAACTTTTACTAACACATCTTCTATAACTCTTTTAGGATAAGTAACTGAATGATCCGCTAACTGAAGAGTTACAGAAGAGGGTGAGACTTTTCCTAATCCTAATCTTTTGAAGATTGATAGAGGCATAAGATTAATGTTGGCTCCCAAATCACATAAAGCTCTTCCATAACATTTTTCACCGATAGCACACAGTATAGTGAGATCTTTTAATTTTTCAGGAAGCTTTTTCTGAATAATTGCACTACATTCTTTGCTAAGTGCAAAAGTTTCATTATCAGTGAACTTGCTTTTCTTGTTCAGAATATCTTTCATAAACTTCACATAATTGGGCATTTACAATAAAGCTTCTACGAAGGGAATATTTATGGTTAATTTCTTAAGAATTTCAAAAAACTTGGAAAATTATTTATTTTATTTGTGTTGCTTCAATCTTTGAGGAAATGCTGGTAGAGGTTTCTCCACAGTAATTTTCATTGGTGTGAGTGGATACTCTAAATCTGGGTATTCATGATCCTTCTTTTTGTATCCACTTTCTCTTTTTCAGTTTCCATTTCTTTCTGTACTCTTGTTTCCAATTCTTTTCCACTTTGAAATTGTATCACTTTTATTTGTTTTTTTCCTTGATCTTTAGGATTTGCTTCCATAGTACTAGGAAAAGTTCCTAATGTTTAGTTACTAAGCGTAGTAGCAATATGCCCTCATTGATTTTCAATATTCTTAATAACAGTTCCTTGATTTTGTAATTGATTTCCTTGAATTTGTAATTGATTTCCTTGATTCTGCAATTGTTGACCCATGTTTAATATCAGCTCTTCCATAGACAACTTATTTTCCTTAATTTGAGTGTTACT
>NW_018253370.1:11877-44308 GCF_001263595.1 Phalaenopsis equestris
ACATTTCCTTGGTTTAATGGGTTCACTGGGTTGTTCGCCCATTGTTGATTTGTAGCAGAATTGTTATTCCAATTGAAATTTGGTTGTTTCTTCCAACCTGGGTTATAATAGTTCGAATAAGGGTTGTTGGGTCTATTAATAGCATTTAAAGTCTCATATGAAAGTTGAACATCCTCAAATTGCCCAAATGAATTCTCTTTCATCATAGTAGGTGTTGAAGAATAATTCATTCCATAATGATCTAATTTCTTTGATATTGCAACAATCTGCGAAGCTAACATAGATATTGCATCAGAATCATGGATACTAGCTACTTTTTTAGGATTTACCCTTTCAGAGGGCCGTTAAAAAAATATTGGTAGCCATCTTATCTATTAACAAATATGCCTCATCAAAAGGTTTTGACATTAAAGAACCACCAGCCACAGCATCTATAATCGATCTAAGTGATCCCACTAATCCATTATAAAAAGTTTGAATTATAAACCAATCTGGTAACAAATGATGAGGGCACTTTCTAAGAAGATCTTTAAATATCTCACAAGCTTCATATATCGACTCTCCATCAATCTGACAAAATGATGTTATGTCATTTCTAAGTTTAGTAGTTTTGGATGGAGGGAAATATTTGGATAGAAATTTCTGTGAAAGTTCTCCCCAAGTTCTTATAGATCCAGGTGCTAACAAATTTATCCACAGCTTAGCCTTATCCCTAAGTGAAAAAGGAAAAATTCTAAGTCTAACAGCATCGTTTGAAACTCTGTCATATTTAAAGGTAGCACATAGTTCTAAAAAACTAGCAAGGTGTAAATTAGGATCTTCATTTGGTGTACCTCCGGATTGATTATTTTGTACCATTTGGATGATAGCAGGTTTAAGCTCAAATGAATTAGCAGCTACATCAAGATTTTGGATAGATAAGTGAATTTCATCTGCTGTAGGATTTGCATAATCTCGTAGGGGTCTAGGTTGGTGCTCATTTTCTATTCCTTGATTTTTTACATTGTTTTCCATTGTATCAGAATTTCTAGGTTATCTTCTTATTCTTCTAATTCTTCTAACAGTGTGTTCTAATTCTGAGTCGTAGGGTATAAGATTTTCAGGTCCAAATTTACGCATACAATTGAAATCAGTACACAGAAAAATAATTAAATAAATATGAAAATAAGCTGCAATTCTAGTAAAAATTTTCTAATAGTCCTAATTTGTCCATTACTCTATATATGATTATTGTTTACTCCCCAGCAACGACCCCAAAAACTTAAACGGTGACTTTATATATGCTTAAAAATACAAGTATTTAATACTGTTGTTGAAAGATTTAATTCCTCAGCAATGGAACCAAAAACTTAATAACAGTTATAGATTCGATAAAGATGTATATATAAAATATTCAATAATGGTAAAGTCAAACTTTTCAACGCAAGTATATGTATCGCTCAAGTAAAATATGACTCTGATGGAGTCCTAGATATTGATCCCACAGGGAGTAATATTAGAGGCTACAAACTAAAATTTTAGAAAATCAATACTTAATCACAACAATATAATTCAAATTGCTTATCTGTCATTAATACGTAATTGAAATAAATATGTAATTTTAAACACTCCTAAATAACTAATTATACTAATAAAGTTTCTAATGTGAAATTCAATATATAAGAAAGCATCCTTCTCCTTATCAAGAAATTATAGTGAATGGATAAAGTGAATCAGTTCAAATTGTATTGTGCCATATAGGAGCATACTTATTCTTTACCCTTTGGCCCAGGTATAAAAAAAATTGACTAATCTTATGCTTGGTTATTGAATCTGCGTCTAGGCTGGGAGGATACCGGCTCTCACATCAGAGCTCCCACGTTCCCCTCGCCTGAGGGCTAACATCTACACTTCAGCACCCAAACGATATAACCAAATTGGGGATTTTAGTCTATCACTCTAAAATCTCCAATTCTACGCCCAATACATTTATTTCCCTATTTCTTTGCACCCAACTTCTGAGGGATTTGACCTTCCTGAATCTTGGATGTAATCTTCACTTTAATTGTAAAACTCAACATATTTAACAAATCAATTGGCCAGAATGAAATTAATTTAAGATCAAAGTGAAAAGATCATCACAACTTCTTTAACATTTTCAAGGCTCAACCAATTCAAATCACCATTTCACAAATCTCAAAATAGGGAGAAAGACAGAGAAAACTACTCAGAACTCTTGGGGAAGACACAACAAAACTCAGAATTTATATATAAAAGCAAAGTCATACAAACTACAACAAGTAAGTAACACTTATCTCTAATTCATCCCCAAGCAAACTCCTTGAAGTTCCTCTGAATCTATTCCTTTCTTTACAACACACAGAATTCTTCTTCAAAGCGGCAAGGAGGAAGAAATCTCTCACTTTCCCTCCACACTTACAATCTCTTAAAGAATTCCTCACAATCTAACCCTAAATTAGACTCTCTACACACTACTGGAACCTCTCCAACACTTGCAACTCCCTAACTCCCTCTTAATTTTTGGCCAAAATCTTCTTTTGAAGATGTAGAAGAGTTTTCCCAAGGGTTGTCTAAGCATCCCTCCAAAAATTTTCTACATTCAATGCACCTTTTGAAAAAACCATCAATCTCGCCGTCAGCGACCTAGAGGGCGCCGTCGGAGGGCCTTTTAAATTAATTGATTTAAGTCACGGGAAAACCTCGTCGTTGGCGTCATTGGGTTTACCGTCGGCAACCTAGTTCAATTCTTCATATTTTGGGTCTTTTCTCTCCAAATTCGCTCCTTTTGAATCTTTTGCTCCAATGACAATAATTCATCATACCTGCAACAAAGCATAAAAAAATACCTTTCTTTAAAGTTCAATATCATCAAAAATGAGTTTAAAATATAGGTCTAAAAATGCGTATATTTTTGGTGTATCAAAATCCCCAAAACTTACATTTGATTCCACGAAGGAGAATTTTTTTCATGGAATTAAGTGCAAATTAATAGGGAAATATACATTGTTGGGTGTAGAATTGGAGATTTTAGGGTGACAGACTAAAAATCACTAATTTGGTCTTAGTGTTTAAGAACTAAAGTGAGAGTTAGCCTTCAGGGGAAGAGAAGTGCGAGCTTTAGAGTGGGAGCCAGTAACCTCCTAGCCTAGCCACAGATTTAAGGACTAAACCTGGGATTAGTCAATGATTTTCTATAACACTGTATGAGGGTAGAAAGTTATAACTGATCCTATTTGGCACAATACATATTCTAACCATTTATCTCATCTCTATTTACCAAAATCTCATTGTAGTGAGAAAGATGATCTTTCACATAAGAAGTATTCATCACATAACCATAGCTTAATAATTTAATAGTTTAGTAATTACTGTTTAAACTTTACATTTCAGTTTTGCTAGTAGTTAAATAATTTAGTTCTGATAAGATCTCAACGTTCAAAATTAGTGACAGTAATTTTGTTTTACTTTCGGTGAATTTCCTAGTTAATTTATCATTTCAAATTTAAACCATCCCCGTGGGATCGATATTTGGAGCTTAAATAGAAGCTTAAATTAAATAGAAAGTCCTTTATTACTTGATAACAATATGTATACTTGCGTAGAATCACAACATTAATTGCTTAGATTTCTTAATTATATATAAGGCATCAAGTTTTTAACATCGTTACATAGCGGAGTCAAATTTATAATTTTTACACTACTATATTTCCTCAGAATCAAGTTTTTAGCGTCGTTGCTGAGGAAGGTAACAGCAAATTCAATAGATCTGGTAAATTAGGAAATTTAGAGATACATATATATATATATATATATATATATATATGTATGTATATATATATAATCAAAAAATAAAAATTATTTTTATTTAAGAGTTATTTTTAAGAAATTTTTCTTTGCTTATTATATTTATTTATGTGAAATATTAGATCTGAAGGTTTAGTACCTTACAATTCATAATTAGAATGTACTACTAGAAAATTTTGAAAACAACAAAAAGAAATTAAAAATTTTAAAAAAATGACGAATAACTTAGATAATCAAATAAATGAAAATCGACAAAGTCTTTTAAAAGATTATGCTAATCCAACAGTAGATGAACTTCACTTAACTATTCAAAATCCCGATGTTGCTGTGAATTCATTTGAGCTTAAACCTGCTATTATTCAAATGGTACAAAATATTTAGTTTGGAGGAACACCCACTGATGATCCTAACTTTCATCTTGTTATGTGCTACTTTTAAATTTGTCGGAGTTCCTAATGATGTTGTTAGGCTTAGACTTTTTCCTTTTTCATTAAGAAATAAAGTCAAACCTTGGTTAAATTCATTAGCATCTGGATGTATCAGAACTTGGGGAGAACTATCAAAAAAATTCTTGGCTAAATATTTTCCACCCTAAAAAAGTGTTAAGCTTAGAAATGATATTACATTTTTTTGTCACTTTGAAGAGGAATCAATATATGAAGCTTGAGAAATATTTAAAGATATTCTTAAAAATGTCCACACCATGCTTTACCAGATTGGTTAATAATTCAAATATTTTACAATAGATTAGTACGATCACTTAGATCTATTACAAATGCGGTTGTAGGTGGATCACAAATGTTAAAACCTTTTGATGAAGCATACTCTTTAATAGAAGAAATGACTATTAACAATTTTTAAGGGCCCTCTGAAAGGGTAAATCTTAAGAGAGTAGCTAGTATTCATGACTCTAATGAAATATTTCATGATTCTGATGCAATATCTATTTTAGCATCTCAAATTGATGTTATTTCAAAAAAGATTGATCAAATTAGAGTAACTCTTGATCAAATTAGAGTGAACTATTCTGAAATGCCCCCAATATTAGAGGAAAATTTGCTAGGATAGATAATTGATACTCAATCATCTTATGAAACTTTGAATGTTATAAATAATCAAAATAGTAATCCTTATTTTAATTATTATAACCCTGTATGGAAAAATCACCCTAATTTAGTTAGAATAATTATAACAATTCGGTGAATCCCTCTAGAAATTTGAACAACCAAGGAAATCCTAATTATCGACCTTATTATCTTTCTGGATTTAACTTTAACCCTAACCCACAAGTTAAGGAAAAGAAATTGATTATGGAAGAAGTAATGTTGAATATGGGAAATCAGATACAAAATCAAGGGACTGCTATTAGAAATATTGAAAATCAATTAGGATATATTATTACTGCACTTAGTAACAGACCTTCAGGAATTCTTTCGAGTACTATGGAGGTTAATCCAAAAGTTCAAAAAAAGGAGCAAATTAAAGTTATTCAATTATGAAGTGGAAAAGAAGTTGAAATAAGAATCCAAAGAGAAACTGAAGTTGATGAAGAGAAGGAAGAAATGGAAAATAACCACAATGAAAATGAACAAACACAAGTTCCCTTAAAAAAAACTTTATATTTGTTTTCTCAACAACTAAAGCAGAAGAATAAAGATAAAAAATTTACTAAATTTTTGGAAATCCTCAAGAAGTTAACGATAAACATTCCTTTTATTGAAGCTTTGGAACAAATGCCAAGTTATGTAAAATTTATAAAGGATATTCTAAATAAGAAAAGGAAGTTTACAGATCATGAGACTGTTGCGCTCAGTGAAGAGTGTAGTGCTATTATTCAGAAAAAGCTTTAAGAAAAATTAAAAGATCTTGGTACTTTTACTATACCTTGTGTTATTGGTGAAAAGTTTTTTGGAAAAGACTTATGTGATTTAGGAGCGAGTATCAATCTTATGCCTCTATCAATCTTTAAAAGCTTAAATTTGGGAGAGATTTCCCCTACTACTGTAACTCTTTAGTTACTTGATCGATCAATTACTTATCAAAAAGGAGTTATGGAAGATGTATTAGTTAAAGTGGATAAATTTATTTTCCTTGTAGATTTTATAGTATTGGATATGGAGGAAGATAAAGAAAAAGATATTATTTTAGGAAGACCATTTCTTGCAACATGGAGAGCTGTAATAGATGTGCAAAAAGGTGAATTAATGATGAAAGTTAATGATAGTGAGAGTTAATGATCAAGTAGTAATATTTAATATTGCAAAAGCTGAGAAATATCCTACAATAAAAAAAGATGATGAATGTTTTAGGATGAAAGTTACTGATTATCTGAGTAATGAGCAATTTAAGGAAGAGTTTGAAGACAAATTATGGCTAGGAGAATTTTTTTAGAACAAAGACGAAATAAAAGAAGAAGTTTTAGATTATATTCAGAAAAAATTTGAAACGTTAGATTTGTTGGAAAATGATAATAAAAATTGTATTCCTTCAAGAATTAAAGCACTTGAACTTGAACTGAAAATATTACCTACCCATTTAAAATATGTGTTTTTCGAAGATTTATCTATATTGCCTATTATTTTATCTTTTGAATCAACTAAAATTCAAGAACAAAAATTAATAGAGACGTTGAAAAGATGTAAAAAGGCTTTTAGATGGACTCTAGCAGATATTAAAGGAATTAGTCCTTCAATTTTTATACACGAAATTCTATTAGATGAACTATACGAACCTAAAGCTGATCCTTAGAGGAGATTAACCCAATAATGAAAGAAGTTGTTAAAAGAAAATCTTAAAATGGTTAGATGCTGGAACTATATATCGTATTTTAGATAGTGCTTGGGTGAGTCCAATTCACTGTGTTCCAAAGAAAGGAGAAGTGACAGTTGAAGAAAATAAGAAAAATGAATTAATTCCAATAAGACAAGTTACGGGTTGGCAAATTTGTATTGACTATAAAAAATTAAACATGGCTACCAAGAAAGATCACTTTCTTTTACCCTTTCTAGACCAAATGTTAGATAGATTGGCTGGAAATAAATATTATTGCTTTTTAGATGGATATACTGGTTATCACCAAATTTCAATTACTTCAGAGGATCAAGAGAAGATAACATTTATAAGCCCTTATGGAACATTTGCTTTTCGTAGAATGCATTTTGGACTATGCAATGCACCTACAACATTTCAAAGATGTATGATGTCAATTTTTATCAATTTTACTGAACATGGAATGGAAGTGTTTATGGATGATTTTTTTGTATTCCAAACTTTGTTTGAATTATGTTTAAATAATTTAGAAAAGGTTTTAGAAATATGTGAAAAAATCAACCTAGTACTAAATTGAGAAAAATGTCAATTTATGGTTGCAGGAGGTATTGTACTTAGGCATAAAATTTCTGAAAATGGCTTGGAAGTAGATCCTACAAAAATTCAAGTTATTAAAAAATTACCACTTCCTACTACCATTAAAAGGATTAGAAGCATTCTAGGACTTGTTGGTTTCTACAGGCGTTACATAAAAAATTTTCCGAAAATAACTAAGCCATTATGCCAACTTTTAGAAAAAGATACAAAATTTGATTTTAATGTGGAATGCATAAAAGCATTTGAATTATTGAAAGAAAAATTAATCACTACAACTATAATAGTTCCACCTGACTGGGAAAAACCATTTGAAATAATGTGTGGAGCTAGTGATTACGCTATTGGGGTTGTTTTAGGAATAAGGCACAACATGGTTTTTTAGGTAATATATTATACTAGTAAAACTCTAAATGATGCTCAAATCAATTACACTACTACTAAAAGAGAGTTATTAGCTATTATTTATGCCTTTGATAAATTTAGACCTTACTTAATTGGAACTAAATGTATAGTGCATACAGATCATTCTGCTATTAAATACTTCATGCAAAAGAAAGATGTTAAACCAAGATTAATTAGATGGATACTTCATTTGCAAGAGCTTGCTTTTGTCGTAGTTGATAGAAAGGGAAATGATAATCAAATAACCAGTCATTTGTCTAGACTAGAAAAAGAAATATTAACTAATTTTGCAAATGAAATTTTAGAAAATTTCCCTGATGAACAATTATATAGTATTGATGAAATGAATGTATCGTGGTATGCTGATATAGTAAATTATATTGTAAGTGATATTTTACCACCTGATATTACAAATCAACAATTAAAGAAATTTATATATGATTCAAAATTCTATTTTTTCGGATGACCCATATTTATATAAACAATGTAAAGATCTAATTATTTGAAGGTGTGTGTCTTATTAAGAAACTCAATAGATAATGGAAAGATGTCATGATTCTGAATTTGGAGGATATTTTGGAACAAATAGAACTACATATAAAATTTTACAAGCTGGATTTTATTGGCGTACTCTTTTAGAGATGCTAATTAATATATTAAAACATGCGATCGATGTCAGTTAGTAGGAAATATTTCTAGAAGAAATAAAATGCCTCTAAATTACACATTAGAAGCTGAAATTTTTTATGAGTGGCGATTAGATTTTATGGGACCATTTATGCCTTCATTTAAAAATTTATATATATTACTTGTTGTTGACTATATGTCCAAATTGATTGAAGCTAAAACTATACCTAGGCGTGATGCTCAGAGTGTTTCTAAAGTTTTAATTAAAAATATTTTTATAATATATGGAATGCCAAGAGTAATAATTACGGATGGAGGATGTCATTTTAGAAATAAGAGAATCAAAAAATTGATTAAGAAATATGATATTATGCCTAAATTCTCTACTGTTTATCATCCTCAAACTAGCGGTCTAGCAGAGATATCAAATTGTTAAATAAATGAATTTTGGAAAAAGCTATAAATCCTTATAAATTGGATTGGTCTACTAGATTAGACACTGTATTATAGGCAATAGAACTTCTTATAAGACTCCTATAGGAATGTCCTCATATAGACTTATTTTTGGAAAAAACATGCCACTTACCATTAGAATTGGAGCATAAAGCATTTTGCGCTATTATTGAATTTAATTTTAAACTGAAAGATGCTGGTGAGAAAAGGCTATTGCAACTCAATGAACTTGAGAAGATTAGAAATGAAGCGTATAATAAAGTAAAAATCTATAAAGAGAAAAAGAAATATGGCATGATCGGAGATTATTAAGAAGAAGTTTGAACCTGGACAGAAAGTTCTATTATATAATACAAGATTGAGATTATTTCCAGGAAAACTTAAATCCAGATGGCCTGGACCATTTAAGATGATTAAAGTCTATCATTATGAAACCGTTGTTATTAAAGATCTTAAACCTGAAAAGATCTTTAAAGTTAATGTGCATCAATTGAAACATTACTATGAAGGACACAAACCACAACTTAAACCACAATTTAAAAAAGTTTTAATGTTAAGTCAACCCAACTAAGCAAATGGTACGTCAGGCTAACGACATTAAACCAAGCACTTTGTGGGAAACAACCCATATATAAATATATATATATCTATATATTACTATTTTGTTTAATAAATGTTTTATATATTAGGAAATAATAATCCTACACAATTTTTTATATCATAAATTAAGAAAAATCTTGGAATTGGAGGAAAATTTGGAATCAATTTGAAAAAAAAATAAGAACAGATGCAAAATTAGCTCTAACATTGACGCCACCAGAATGGGCTCCGTCGGCGCCACCATAATCAAGCTCTGGCACCAACAATGTTATCGGGAGCACCGACAGCACTATCGGGAGAGTCGATGGCACTGCAAGTAGTTTCATGTTGTTTGACGAATTTGGCAAAATTTGGCGGGAAGTTCATCAGTTTTGACGCGGAGAGATTATACGACAAAGTTATTATGAAAAGAGATTATCAAGGAGAGAGTCTTTGTCAATCATGGATTGATTAATCCAAGCTCCCTGATTGATAAAATCATTGCTCAAAGATGATGGGAAGTTCTGTGCTACACTACCGCTACAGTTGTTGTACCATAGGTAAAAGAATTCTATGCCAACTTGCTTCTATGGAATTTTATGTCAACTTGCATGGAATTACTCAAGGAGTTGTCTTCGTACGAGGTAAGGTTGTACCATTTACTATTGCTCAAATCAATGAATTGTATATGATATAAAATGTTCCAATCTGTCATTATACAAATTTCATCCCAACAATAGATTTGATGCAAGATGTCTATAATTTTCTGATGGATGAAAAAGATAACTGGGAAATCCGAGATGAGGGATATGTAGTTTCTCTGCTTCATTACTTAATCCAATATCAAAACAGTGACATTTCCTCATTTCTGCAAAATTAATCCCTATCATGAAGATTAGTAGAGTCACCAAAGAAAGTGTTATTTTAAATTATTGCATTCAAATGGAAAAACCCATTGATGTAGGATCTATCATTTTTGAATCTGTTATGGGTATTATTATGAATAGGCTTATATATGGACCGGGGCATCCATCTACAATTTTCCTACTTAGCACTCAATCTCAAGTTCCATATGAACGTTGGGAAAATGTTTTATTACCTTGGGAGCCCATGATTCCTATTGATGATAATTAAATTGGGAATGAAAAATAAGCATTAGATGCTATCTTAGATCATTCATCACATATGCTTTAGCTCCAATAATGCCACAAACAGTTGGAAGTTCACTCGCTTTGGAAAAGAAAATGAAGAAAATTGAAAGAGAACTTCATAGTATTTTGAATGCAATAGAAAATCTTAACTACCTTTTTGATCATCTAGATTGGAGGATGAAGGAGAACTTTGATCATACTAGAACAATTGAAGAAGGATTAGTGCGGATGTTTAAGGAAAAAGGATGAATCAAAGAAAATCCGACTGATAAAATTCCCCTTCTACAATTTGTACATTCATTACCAGTTTATGGGAGATATTAGAGGAGGAGAAAGTACTAAAGATGAGGCAGAATAATTGAAGAAGTTGGATTGTCTATTAATTTATAATACCTATGTATTAAATGTAATTGTGTGGATTAGATTTAGTTTTCTTTACTTTAGAATTCTAAACTTTAATTATGTGTATAATTTTGTGTCAGTGCTCTAATGTTGTGACTTGATTTTGACACTGAGTTATATTTAGTTTGCTTTATGTGTGTGAAAGTGTGATTAGAAAAATGTATTTGTAAAGTGCATTTTCATATATAAAAGTTAGTTTGGTGTTATTTGTCAAAATATTTGTTTGTGAATTATTGTTAGATGAAAATTTGTATTGAAAATAACTAAATAAACTTTGGAGTAAATTGAAAGAAAATTGAAATTTGAAAAAAATCAAAAAATGGATTTTTAGACCTTCAGCGCCGACGGCGCTGGCATGGGCGTCGACAGGGCCCCGTCGACAGTGCCCTCGACCCGAGAACAGCATAAACCCCTTAAAATTCACAATTTGCACCATAAAACTCCATTTTTACCCTTTGAGTCACCTTCAACCTCCAGTTTTTGCACCTAGGGCTTGCTATTGCTTGGATTTGAGGCAAAGGAAGTTCAGATTTCATCTTCTCTAGGTAAGAGCTACACTTTGAACTAAAAATTTTTAATTTTCACCAAGGATTTATCTAACATTGCTGAGATCCAAAAATTTAGGAATTTTTTGAAAGATTTTGAAAAAATCCTTTGGTAAAGAACTCTTACTTAGTAGATTTAAGTTTAAAGCGTTTCACATTGTGATTTTCAGAATTTTGGGAATTTATTTGGATTTTTATCAAATTTTCTTAGATTTACCATAGCACCTAGAATGAGCAAAGGAAAGATAAAAGTGGATTATGACGAAGAAAAACTTGTCAGCTTCAAGGCTAGTGCTCGTTTCCATAGTCTAGTTGAAAATAAAAAAGTGATTTCGGATCGAGGATTTAAAAATTCGGGAGGAGAAGTCAAGAGATTAATCAATGATTGGCAGTTGGAAAAGTTTTTATTATTTTACTATTGAGGCGATTATTGGTGTAATAATGGAGTTCCATGCCAATTTTAAAGAGACTTCTGAAGACTTTGTTTTTGTTCATGGGAAAATGGTGGAGTTTTTTCCAAGAAAGAATAATGAATTTTGTCAACTAGAAGACGTGTACAGTTACCAGTATAAATCATTTTCTGCTACGAATGAGGCCTTGGATGAGGTTATTTCTTTTCTTTCTGATGGAAGAGGAACTTGGAAGGTAAAGAATGGTGTTAAGGTAAACTTTCCTCTTTCTATGTTAAATGTAGTATCTAAGGCCTGACACTACTTATTTCTGGAAGAATGATACTAACAAATCATCATAGTGAGGTTACAAAGGATAGAGCCATCCTGAACTTCTATATTCAGCAGGGATGAGGATAAATGTAGGCTCTATTATTTATATGAACACTCAATCTATTACTTTGGGAGAGACCACTGGTGGTTTAGCACACCCTGTCCTGATCTTCACACTCCGTGAACAGGCAGGAACTAATTTTAGGCCAGAGGAGGAGAGGATTGAGCCTCTAAAACCTATCGAGCCTACCAATATAAAGACATATAAATCTCATGTTGGATGGAGGTCTGGAAGTAAGACCAGAGATATTCCTTCTACTTCAAAGACCGTTACTTCTAGTGACCCTACTCTACAAGAACTTATGGAGCATATGATAATCCAGTTGGGAGATATCTTGAGAATGGATCATAGAATGAAAAACATGGAGGGCATAAATGCTCACACTGATGATTTGATAAAACAAAAGTTCAAATATGATGCTACTTATAATAATGCGATGGTCAGATATATGAAGGGTGATCGCTCAGTTCAGTTTCCTACTCACCCTGTTTTTACTCCATATCAGCAGCAGAATTTGAATGTGGAAGAAGAAGAAGAAGAAGATAAAGATTGGTGATATTTTAGTTTGATCTTTATTTTAGTTTATGTTTAATTGTACTTTGTTATTGTGTTGTTTATTTTCATTATATTGTTGAGACTGTTTGTTCTTAGATTGTGAAACTCTGTTTTATTTTAGATATTATGTTGTGAACTGTAGGATTGTAAAATTGTTTGTTATTTCAAATTTAGTTTAGTATTCTGGTTAGTTTTATCATTTTGTTAGATGTGTTTTAATTAACTCTTTCTCAGCAGATTTTATATGTATTATGTGCTATTTAATGTTTTAAGTTTTTTAGTTTTTCATATTAGCACATGCAAAAATTAAGTTTCAAAAATCAGAACCTTCAATAGGTATGTCTTTTCTTTATGTATTAAATCTTTTCTTTCACTATTTATTTTTAAGTCCTTTATGCTAAATCTTTTAAAAATTTAAGTTTGGGGGGAAAGAAAAATTCATTTTTAAAGAAAGAAACTTAATTTAATTTGTCCTCATTTAGCTATATTTTCAATAATAAAGGTTAATTTTAGAGATTAAGATATTTGGTATGAGAGAATAAGACTATGTTTTTCTATTTTAGGTAAAGAAATTTATATTTTTGAAGCATTAAAATCATAGAGATTCATGTAAGAAGAAAAGCATAAAACTTTATGAAAAATCTTTAAGCTAATATAAATTTATAATGTGAAGGAGTGTGAAAAGCTTTTAACTTTAAGGAGACGATACAGAAGTTCAAAATCATTAAAGGCTATCCAGATATAGTAATCCTTACCTAAAATAAAAAAGAAAAAACAAAAACAAAAGAAAAAGGATTGAAAATGGTCATGAAAAAGGAAAGAAAAGAAAAGAAAAGAAAAAGAAGTGGGGAGACGCTTGAGGATATGCCTAATTAAAAATTGGCTTCACATGAATCAACTTAAAGAAGAAGGCTTGGCTACACTTTTAAACTTGTATTTGACTATTAGCATATTTAATAGTAAAGTTTCATGAAGTTCTTTTTCATATGGATATTCTAAGTAACCTTAATATGACTATTTATAATTTTTCTTAAAAAGAATAGAGAATCAAAAATGTTGGACTTGATTGTTGGATATTCTTATACATTTAGTTTTAACTGGAGTTGTTTTGAATTTTTCTTAAGTTATGTTATTATGTTTAGTGGACTAAAGTATGGAAATCTAGAAGATTAATTTATTTACCATAAGTCATATTTTTATGTAGTAAATAAGTTACTTGAGTACAAGTAACATGTAAGTTTGGGGGATTCTGATATACCAAAAATATATGCATTTTTAGACCAATATTTTATACTAATTTTTTGTGATATTGCACTTTAATGGAAGGTATTTTTCATGTTTTATTGCAGGTTGTTGATTTTTAGGTCTTGGAGCAAAAAGGAAGAAAAAATGATAAAATTTGGAGTTAAATTGGAGATTATGAAAATTTGTTCAACGCCAGACAGGGCGCTGATGGCGCCATTTGACAGAGAGCAGCAAATTAAATAGAAGTACACTTATGTAGATGTAGACCCTATTTCTAGAAGATTGGACAAATTTGGACAGTTTTTGAAGAGTTTTTGGATGTACCTATTGGAGAATTGACTCTAAGCTTTATTTGGGGCTACAATTGATCAGAAATGTGACTCTTCCTGAATTATCATCGCCCAAAATTCAGCCTCTGACACACAACACAGTCTTCCATTTCATTCCACAACCATTTAGTGTCCATTATTCTTATAATTTAGAGTTTTTGTGGTGAAATTAAGTGTGAATTCTTCTCTAAGAGTTATTGGAGAAGGAGAAAAGCGAGAGATTTCTTCTTCCTATATTTCTTAGAAGAGGCTACAAGGGATTTACATTGAGAAAAAGTTTCAGATAAGAGTTGTTTGTTTAATAGTGTTGTACGAACTTTCTTTTATATATGAAATTTGTGTTTTGTTGTATCTTTCTCATGAAGTTTGAGTAGTTTCATTTATGATTCTCCCTACTCTGAGATATGGTGAAATGAAGAGATAATATGGATGTGCCGATGTTAAAATATAAAATAAATTGTGATGGTTTTTCAACTTTGAACTTAATTTACTTTTCGATCTGGCCAATTGAATTGTTAAAATTTGTTGTGAAACACATGATCCGGGAAATGGAGTATGAGTTCTACAATAGAGTGAGGATCATATTTGATTCTATGAAGGAGAATTTTTTTCATGGAATGAAGTGCAAACAAATAAGGAAATATACATTGTTGGGTGTAAAATTGGAGATTTTAGGGTGACAGACTAAAAATCCCTAATTTATTCTTAGTGTTTAAGAATTAAAGCGGGAGTTTGCTTTCAGGGGAAGGGAAGTTGGAGCTCTTGAGTGGGAGCCAGTATCCTCCTAGCCTAGCCATGAATTTATGGGCTAAACCTGGGATTAGCTAAGGGATTAGCTAATGATTTTCTATATTCTATAACACCGTATCAGGGTAGAAAATTAAAAGTGCTCCTATTTTTCTCAATACATATTCTAACCATTTATCTCATCTCATTTTACAAAATATCATTGTAGTGGGAAAGATGCTTTTTCACATTAGAAATCTTCATCACATAAACATAGTTTAATAGTTTAATTGTTTAATAATTTAATAATTGTTGTTTAAACTTTACATTTTAGTTTTTCTAGTAGTTAAATAATTTAGTTTGATAGTATCTCAAACAATTCAAAATTAGTGACAGTGATTTCATTTAGTAATTTACTTTCTGTGATTTTCCAAGTTAATTTATCATTTTAAATTTAAACCTTCCCCGTGAGATCGATATTTGGGGCTTAAATAGAATGTTCTTTATTACTTGATAATGATACATATACTTGCGTAGAATCCCAACATTAACTGCTTAAATTTCTTAATTATATATAGAGCATCAAGTTTTTGGCACAGTTACATAGCGGAGTAAACTTTATAATTTTTACACAACTACATTTCCTTAGGATCACCTACTCTATTTAGAGATGTTAATATATACATAAAAACATGTGATTGTAGTCAAAGAGTATGTAATATTTTAAGAAAAACTGAAATGCCTTTAAATTTTAATTTGGAAATTGAAATTTTTGATGCATGAGGATTGGATTTTATGGGACCATTTATGCCTTCATTTGAAAATATTTATACATTGATTGCAGTGGGTTATGTTTCAAAATGTATTGAAGAAATCACTTTACCTCGATGTGATGCTCGGAGTGTTTCAAAATTTTTAATTAAAAATATTTTTACAAAATATGAAATGCCGAGAGTAATCATTATCGATGGAGGATCTCATTTTAGAAATACAAATATTACAAGGTTGGTGGAAAAATATAATATAAGGCATAAAATTGTAACTGCATTTCATCCCCAGCTAGTGGTTTAGCAAAAGTATCTAATCGTGAAATTAAGTGAATTTTGGAAAAGTGTGTTAATCCTAGTAAAATAAATTGGTGAGCGAGATTAGATACGACATTATGAGCATACAGGACAGCTTCTGAAACACCTATAGGAATGTCACCTTATAGACTAATTTTTAGGAGGACTTGTCACTTACCAGTAGAGTTGGAACATAAATCTTATTAGGCTATAAAAGAATAAAATTTTAATTAGAAAGAAGCCGGTAAGAAAAGATTATTGCAATTGAATGAGCTTGAAGAAAATAGAAATGAATTTTACGATAATGTTATGATTTGTAAAGAAAAGATGAAAGAATTGCATGATCGGAAGTTAATAAAAAGAGAATGTGTACCTAGACAGGAAGGTTTACTATATATAATATAAGATTGAAATTATTCCCCAAGAAACTGAAGTCTATGTGGAAAGGGTCATGCATAGATATAAAAGTCTATCCCTATCGAGCAGTTAACATTGAAGATCCCAAGACTGGAAGGATTTTTAAAGTGAATGGGCACAGATTGAAACCATATTTTGATGGTCAAAGACTATCTTTTAAAGTGACTATAATGTTGGGTCACACAAAATAAAGACTGGGAATGTCCGGCTGACAACATTAAACCAAGCGCTTAGTGGGAGGCAACCCATTGGTATTGTTGTTTACTTTTCTTTAGAGTTTTGTTTGAAATATTTTACATATATTTATAATTTTGTCTTTATATAGTCCATGTATTTGAGAAAATAATTAGAAACATCTTATTTACCTAAACATATGAAAAAATTGAGAATTTATTGGATTAAAATCAAAATTGCGCAGTTTTTGGAACTGGCGCATGATGCTTCAAATTCCAGAGAGTTGGTGCATGAAACGCCAGAATCGGCACATGATGTGCCATGGCAACAAAATTGACTTAAAAAGTTTCAAAAGGCGGTTTTTGGTGGTTTTTGGCAAGTTTTTCCACTTATAACTCCCAAAAACAAATTTTTAAGCCTATTTTAAGAGGCAAAATGAGGGAAAAGCCACTACATTTCATATCCAATGGCATCCCTCTCCAAAAATACTATGAGATTTGGAATTTTTAACCTGAGAAAGTTTGTCAGTTTCGATGCGCAAAAGTTGCATGATCATGTTTTAGTGAAGAAGAGGTTAATTAAAGAAAGGAGATTTGTGAATCAAGGATTCAACACACTGAATACTTGAGTTGAAAAGATCATTGCACATAGAGTTGAGAAGTGCTTCGTTACACCAGTATCATCATAGTCATCCCTGTGGTGAAAGAGTTTTATGCAAATATTCATGAAATCAACCAAGGAATAGTCTTTGTACGAGGCAGGTTTGTGCAATTCACTCCTTCAAGAAAAAACAAGATGTTTATGATTTAGAATGTGTCTATCTGCCATTATGCAAATTGTACTCCTACAAGAGACAATATGAATGAACTCTACCGGTACCTTATGGATGAAGATGCGAATTGGGAGGCCAAAGATGAGGAAAATGTAAGTTTTTCATCATCATTGTTAAATCATATGGCACTTCTTTTTTGCATCAAAATTACTGCCTACTATGAAGATCAGTAAGGTGACTAAGGAGAGCATTATTTTAAATTATTGCATTCAAACCGAAAAACCTATTGATATTAGGGACATTATTGTGAAATATATTTTGGGTTTAATTGTGAATGGGTCTAGAACTGGGCTTAGACATCCATCCACTATTTTCCTTTTGTATATTCAATCGCAAGTAACTTATTAAAGTTGGAAAAAAGTACATCTTCCTTGAAAGCCGATGGATCCAGAAGTCTATTATAGTTGTATTTGAATAGGGGATGAAAATGATATGAATGTACTGATGGATCAAGAATCCCAAACTTCATCTCCTATTCAGCCTTACTTCAATTTGAATGCACTTTTGAAGAAGATCAAGAAGATAGAAACAGAAGTGTAGAATCTAATGCATGAAATTGAAAATATTAATGAAATGTTAGATCATCTGGAATGGAGATTGAACGAACATTTTAAACATATTGGTTGTATTGAAGATGATTTGGAGAGTATGTTCAAGGAACATGCTTGGATTGGGGAGGATTCAACTAATGAGCTTCCTTACCGACCATTCTACAATCAGTATGTGCACTACCAATCTATGGGAGATATCCAGGAGGACGAGAGTGAAGAAGATGTTTGAACTTAGTTTATGCACGAAATATTTTGTTTAGTATTGTTTGTTTTAGTTATGTTGTTGTTTGGGACTGCATTTATTATTATTGTTTAACTTTATTTATGTTTATCTTTGTATTTAGATGTTTAGATTTCAGTGTTAGGATTTTTGGTTTTCTTTAAAACACTAAATTTGATATTTTTTGGCTTGATAAATGTAAGTTTGTAATAGTGTTGATTTTATATATATATAAGCGAGTCTTGTGTTGTTTGTGAGATTTTGTTATTATAATAATGTTTATCTATATTTTGAAATGATCATTTGAGTTAATTAAAGGTTGATGTAAAACGGTACGAGCAAATTTCCATAAAAACTAAAATCTGGTGAATTTGTGCTATGGAGCATGATGCGCTGTTTTACAGAGCATTGGTGCATGATGCACCAGATTTGGTGCATGATGGGCCAAAAACCCAAACATGCTTGATTTCCTAGAAAACTGTGAAATTGCACAGACAAGCTCTATTTTCACTGTGTAGGCCATCTTCTACCTCTAAACCTTGACCTAAGGCTTTACATTAAGGGCGATAGAGAAGATTTTGGAGGCCCAAAATCATAGATTTCATTTTCTCTTGTTAAGAGCATCACTTTAACTTGAAATTTTCTATTTTCACCGTGGATTTTTCCTACATTGTGGAAGATCCGAATTTTGGGATTTTTTATGGAAGCTTGAAGAAAACTCATGGTGAAAATTTTCTTACCAAATAATCTTGCATGAGGAGTTAGATTTTTAATTTAGTAATTTATTTGGAATTTGTTTGGATTTTCATATCTTTTCAAATGGCTCCCTAAGTGAAAAGAGAAAGGATATCTGAGGATTTTGATGCATCAAGATTCGTTAACTTCAAGCCCCAACATAGTTTCAATACTCAAATGAAGACCAGAAGATTGATCCAAGAACAGGCGTTTGTAAACTTGAGTGGCAAGATTGAAAGGTTGATCTTCACCAGAAACTGGGAAAGATTCTGCTACTTCACTGCAATAGCAATTCTCCCCATGATTTGGGAGTTCTATGCTAACTTGAGGTTCAGTAAGGGTGATCACATCTTGGTTAGAGGTTAGCAAGTAGAACTTACTACTGATCGGATCAATACTTTTCATGGGCTAAGGAATATATATCATGATGAGTACGCTACATTCGTGATGAATGATTCATCATTGGATGAAGTGATTGCCTTTTTGAGTGATGAAAAAGGAGAATGGAAGATTAAGAATAATAAAATAGTTAACTTCACCGCTTCCCTGTTGACTAGTCAGTCAATGGTATGACATCACTTCATTTCTGCTAAGTTATTACCAAAAAATCATCTTGATGATGTGATAAAAGATAGAGTAGTATTGAACTATTACATTAATAACATTAAAGCAATAAATGTTGGTGCACTCATAGTTCATCATGCTCGAAGTATAGCTTGTAGTTATACAAATAGTGGTTTGGGACATCCTGCCTTGATTTTCACTTTATGTGAGCAATCAGGAGTAGAGTCCCATAGAAATGAAGAAAGATTACAACCACAAGATCATATTGGGAATCATATGATTCAGAGAAAGGAATCATTTGTTGAATCTAGAGGTGGTAGAAGAGATAGACCCTCTACATCAGCTGCAGGAGCATATACTTCTCGCTCTGCATCACTGGAAAGAATTATGGACCAACTAATGATTCAACAAAAGAACATAATTAATATACAGAGTCAAATTGGAGAAATTAGAGCAAAAAATGCTTATAATGATGAATATCAGGAGAGGAGAGTTTAGCTTGATATAGATTTTGAGAATGCTATCGTAAGACATCATAGAGGTAAGCCCAAAGTGGAATTTCCAGCTTACCACAGTTTCACTCCTTAAGTTCCTATTCATGATGAAGATGAGGAAGAATAAGAAGAAGATGATGATGATAAGGGAAGGTGATGAAGAGTGATATTTTTTTTAGTCTAGTTTAGTTTGTTTTAAGGTTTGTTTATTATTTGTGATTTTATTGTGAAGTACTTTTATTTGGGAACAGTTGAAGTATAGACTTTTATGTTGTGTTTTGGACTGAAATGGTAATAGTAACAGTAGAATTTTACTTTTCTTGCATTTTTAATATATTAAATTTTTTGTTTTGTATTTCTGTTTTTAATTCTCAGCAAATTCATTAGAATATATTATGTCTCATTTAATGTTTTAAAGCCTGTATGTATGTTTTTAAAGTTAGTACCTGCCGTATATTAGAGCCCAGTTTCATAATCACAAATCCTCTACAGGTCAGTTTTTATTTTCATGCATTTATTATTTTCTTTCACCTACTAAATTTTGCACTAAAATATTTTTAAAATTACTTAAAAACTTAAGTTTGGGTGGAAAAAAATTTCTTTTGAAAAAAAATAAACTAAATTTTATTTGTCCTCAATTAACTATATTTTTCAAATTAATTTAACATGACCTAGGATATTGAGATTAAAATTTAAATGACTATACATATGTTTATAAATATTATGGTAAATTTTGGTAAAATGTTTTTAATAATGAAGGTCAATTCTAAAGTTAAAGATATTCGGTATGATAGGATAAGACTATGTTTTTTCTATTTAAAGTAAAGAAAATTATATTTTTTAAGTGTTAAGAATTTTAGAGTTTCATGTAAGAAGAAAAGAATGAAACATTATGAAAAATTATAAACTGATATAAATTTATTAAGGGAAGAAAGGTAAAAAGTTTTAACTTTACGAAAAGGATACTGAAGTTCAAAACTATTAAAGGCTATCCAGATATAATAATCATCACTTGAAAAAGAAAGATAAAAAAAAAAGAAAGGATTGAAAAGATCCTAAAAGAAAAAAAAAAGAAAAGAAAAATAAAATGAGGAGAAGCTTGAAGAGATGCCTAAACAAAAATTGGCTTTACTTGAATCAACTTAAGGAAGAAGCTTTATTACATTTTCTAAACTTGTATTGGAATATTAGTAGTATTACTAGTAAAGTTTTCATGAAGTTCTTTTTCATAAGAATATTCTAAAATATTCTTAATATGACAAATTGCAAGTCTTCTAGAAATGAATAGAGATTCAAAAATTTTAAAATTTATTACCAAGTACTCTTAAACTTAGAATTTAAATCTAAGTTATTAAAGGTTTTTCCCTAAGTTTTGCTACTCTATTTATTAAACTAAGGTATAGAATTTATGAGTTGATCCCCATCCTAAGTCATATTCTTTTATGTAATAAAAGTGTCACTTTAGGACAAGTAACATTTAAGTTTGGGGGATTTTGATACACCAAAATAATATGTTGTTTTAAGTATGTATTTTATGCTTATTTTTTGTGATATTGCACTTTAAAGAAGGGTATTTTTGTGTTTTTGTTGCAGGTATAAAATTTTTAGGAATTTGGAGCAAAAGTAGCAAAAAAGACAAAATTTGGAGCCAAAATAGCAAATTTTGAGAATCTAGCTCATGATGTGTCTGATTAGCGCATGATGCGACATTTGACAGAGAGCTGGCACATGATCTGCCAGAGATGACTTTCTATGGATTAAGGCAGTTTGAGATAAATTTTTTGCGAATTTTCATAGGGAAACTTGTTCTAAACACCTCTTTGAGTAATTCAATGCATCTAGACACTTTGGAAGGTTCTATTATGAAGGGATATGTCTCTTGGATCAAATGACACATCTTTCAAATTCAAACAAGTTGACTTTTGGAGGGAATTTGAATTTCTTTTAAGAGGAGGTTGACAATAATAAAAGAAGAAGACTTCAAGGAGTTGGGTGTGACGTGAAAGAGAGAGAAAGGGGGTGGCGTGAAAGGCAAGAAGAAGAGATAGAGAGAAAGTCAAGGGCTTGAAGATTTTCTTCTAGGGTTGTGAGAGGAGAGGAAAGGTGAGATTTTTCTTCTTCATTACACTTCTAAGAGCGAATTGAGAGTTCTTGTAAAGAGAGAAATGCTTGGAGAGAACTTCTAGGGATTTGATTAGGAAGGATTATGAGATAATTTGTGTCTTTTTTTTCTTTTGTATTGCAAACTTATTTTTATATATGAAATCCATGTTTTGTCGTATTCTTCTCATGAATTTTGAGTAGTCTTCTTTATCCTTCTACCTACTTTGAAATATGGTTTCATGAAGAAGTAATTTTGTTTTCTACAATTTTAAATGTTAATAATTTGTGATGATTTGAACTCCGATCTTCATTTACTTTATGATCTGGACAGTTGAAATGTTGAAATTTGTTGAGAAATATATGTTTTGAAAGGACCATGATTTTTACATCAAAGGGAGAATCAAATTTGATTTCATAGAAGAGTATGCCATCCATGGATTTGGGTGAAAATAAATAAAAAAATATAATTTGTTTGAGGTAGAATTGAAGATTTTAAGGTGACAGATTAAAATCGTAAATTTTGTTCAGTTTCTTGGAAACTAATGCGATATTATTAGCCCTCAGAGGAGGGAGTAGTGGGAGCTCAGGAGTGGTAGTCGGTATCCTCCCAGCCTAACCACGGAATTAGGGACCAAACTCTAGATTAGTCAATGTTCTTTATAGCACTCGCAAGAGGGTAAAGAATATGATTGCTCCTATTTGGCACAAAATAGTTTTTATATATATATTTTTAAATAATTTTAATTTCTTCACAATCCATATTATCATTGTAAAGCGAATGATGCTTTCTTAAATTTTAACTTTCCGTCAACAAAAATTTCATTTAGTTTTCATAATTTTACTTTTGAAAGTTTAGTTTCTAGTTTAGTTAACTTTGTCTTTTATCTGCATTTTAAATAGCATTCACTTTACTAGTTTTTATTTAAACTTCACACTTTAGTTTTTTTTAGTTTAAATTATAATTATAATCTTAAGAACTATTTACAGGCATTTCCAACTTTCCTGTGGGAGAGATATCTAGGACTCCATTTGAGCCCTTTATTACTTGGCCGATACATATACTTGCATTATTTTTTAACGTGGATTTGGCAGTTTAAGAGAGTTTTAAGGATAAACTATTTTTATTCTGTGGGAGAGATATCTAGGACTCCATTTGAGCCCTTTATTACTTGGCCGATACATATACTTGCATTATTTTTTAACGTGGATTTGGCAGTTTAAGAGAGTTTTAAGGATAAACTATTTTTATTAAAATTACTTTTGTTGGAATTACATTACATATTTATTATTATATCTATTATGTATATTTTGTAATATTGAAAAATAATTACAAAATTAATACACTAAATCTGCCTGCTTCACACTACAGCGGGTTTTTGAATACCACAATAGAGTTCATCCATCATAGGGTTTGCATAACCTCTTAAAGGTTTAAACTTGTTAGCATTTTGATTATTTTAATTTGCCATTTCTTGAAATTTTTGAATTTTTTTCAGTAATTTTTATTTTTTTAATTTTTCTAATAGTTCTTTCTAATTCAGAATCGTAAGTCGTAAGACACAAGTCCTGCAGAACCTGAACTACGCATACATTACTATAAAACACAATAAAATAAAATAAAATAAAATAAAACATAAAACATCAAAAATTAAAACAAACAAATAATAACTTTTATATAAAAACAACACTACAATATTCCTATAATAAATCTTAAAGTTTAAATAAGACTTTATAAAAGTAAAAATTTTGCTTTCTAAAATTTTTTTAAAAAATTATTGTAAATATCTTTGGCAACGGCGCCAAAAACTTGATCCCGACTTCCTATATAAATGTTTATTGTGATGTATGTGATTATATGCTTAATTTCCTTAACAATAATTCTTACACTGCAAGAAAGCTAAAAACTTGATCCCCAGCAAAAGCTAGGTGAATTCTTCACTATGAAGCAAATAAGAATAAAGTTATAATATCTAAATATGGGATACTACACAAGTATATGTATAGTTATCACGTAATAAAGGACTTTTTGATTAAGCCCTGAATATCGAACCCACAGGGATATATAGCAATATACAAATTACAAAACAGTAGATTTTAGATAACAAAATTTTATTAAGCAAAATATTGTTACTTAAACACTGGATGTTAAAAAAAGAATGAAAGTTTGATTCTTTTTGTAAATTTTTTATAATTAAAATAAAGTAAGAAACTAATTAACTTAACTAAATATTTACAAGATGTAGGTAATATAAATAAAATATCTTTTTCCTTATCATGATTCAGTAACAAGTATAGAAATTCTATCGTGGAAGTATTCTAATTGTGTTGTGCCAAATAGGAGCAATGATATTTTTTACCCTTACTAGAGATGCTATAAAGAACATTGACTAATCTATAGTTTGAATAGCCTTGAAGACCGGTTAGGTAGGGAAGATACTAGCTCTCACTCTAGAACTCTCTCTTCTCCCTCCACCTTAGGGCTACATCTCGTATCAAAACCTAAAACTATAAATCAAATTCAGGGTTTTAGCCTATCACTCTAAAGTCCTCTAATTCTACACCCTTCAAAGTTTATTTCCCTATTTATTTGCACTCAACCACATGAATTACATTCTCATCCATGAAATCAAATGTGATTCCTACCATTTGTTGACTAAGATAATATCATCTCGGATCTTACATGTTCTCACAACAGATATTAACATCTTAATTGGTCAAATCAAGAAGTAAATGAAGTACAAGATTTAAAATCATCACAACTTTTTCAACATTAAAGTCTAATATTTCACACAACCTCATTTAAATACTTAATCACTTATCATTTTAAGGAAAAAGATAAGGAAAACTACTCAAAATCCATGGAGAAAACACATGAGTTTAAAAATAGAAATCATGCACACAAACAAGAAATCTAAATTAAAACAAAATTTAGTCACATTGATATAAACTTATCTTAAATCCTCTCCACCAAATGTCTTGAAGTTCCTTTGAATTCTCTTCCTTCAGTCACAAAACAAACAAAAACTCAAAATAAAATAAAAGGTTGTCGGCGGCAGCGGCGGCGGTTACTTTGATGGATAATGGTTGTTTGTTCGGATTGGATGGTGATCACGATTATTTTTATGTGTAAGGATTTATGAAATCGACACCACTACTTGAGGATTTTAATCCCCGAAAATGGTGCCAAAAACATGATCCTTTAATACTTAATGCTTATGCATAGTATAACAATAGTTCTGATGGTATTTTTCACTTATATTTACTTATTCTGCAACAAAACTAAAAATTTGATTGTGAAGAAAAATAAGAATTTAACTTTTTAATTTATATATGAATATCAAACCCACATGAAAGATTATGCAATATGCACTTTTTAGAAAGTTTTTCTACTTCTAAAAAGATAATTACTTCAACTAAAAATGATTTTTACAGGAAATATTTTTGGTATTTTTGATATTTTAACGAAACAGTAGAAAGATAACTAAAGTTACTGTAGAAGAAAAGTATTTAATATGAAAATATATTTCTTCTTATCATGAATCAGTAGTAAGCGTAGGAATTCTGTTGTGGAAGTATATTGTGTTGTTCCAAATAAGAGGCTTAATATTCTTTACCCTTTCTAGAGATGCTATAAACAACATTCGCTATTTTAAAGTTTGAATAATTTTGAAGACCGGCTAGGCAGGGAAGATACTAGCTCTCACTCTAGAGTTCTCTCGATTTCCTTCACCTTGGGGCTAACATTCTCATATCAGAACCTAAAATAATAAACCAAGTCGGGGGCTTTAACCTGTCACTTTAAAGTACTTTAACTCTACACCCATCAATGAACATTCCCCTATTTATTTGCACTTTATCATATGAACAACATTCTCATTCATACAACCTCATGTGATTCTTTCCAATTGTTGACTGAAACAATACAAGCCCGGTTCTTACATGTTCTCACAACCAATTTTTACTTCTGGATTGGTTAAATCAAGAAATAAATGATGTGCATGGATTTAAATCCAAAACTTCTTCCAACATTAAAGATCAATACTGTCCACAACTTCCATTCAAAACTTAATTCTTATCATTTTAAGAAGAAAGATAAAGAAAACTAATCAGAATCCATGGAGAAAATAAAACCACACTTTAGTTTAAAAGAAGAAATCATTGTCAAAACAACAATAAGTCTCGATTAAAACAAAAAGTACTCTAAAATAAAAATAAAAAGATAAAAACTTATCTAAAAACTTATCTCAAGTCCTCCGCCAAACTCTTGAAGTTCCTTTGAATCCCTTCTCTCTCGCAATCACTCAAAACAAAATAACAAAAAGGATAAAGTAAATAAAAAGTGGTTCCTGAAAATCTCTCCGAACTAACTCTCCAAAAAAGAACTTTCAAAACTTGCCAATATTTTCATGACTCTTTTCTAAGTCCTCTCTTCTTTCTTTTATAGTTTTGCAAGAGGTGCCTTGGGATCTCTTCAAAATGTGTCTTGATTCGATGTATTTGCCCAAGAGAAGCATCCTTTCATGATAATTTTTGTCCATGGTAGTTAAAACCACCTATTAGGCCAATGGTTGCCTCAAAAACCTCTTCAAAATTTTTGAAAACCAATTTTACTCGTCTAGTAACTGCCACTGGCACTTAAGCGCGGGATCTTAGCACTTAGGCGCAGCCTTCTTTGTTTAACTGGCGCTTAAGCGTCGGATTAAGCGTCGGATCTGGCGCTTAGGCGCCAAAACTCTTTTGAACAAGTTTTCACCCTTTTGCTCCAAATTTGATCCTTTTTCACTCCTTTAAGTATTTTTTTCCATTTCTACTTGTATGTGGAAGAAAAACACAAAAATACATTCTATTAAAGCATAATATCTCCAAAATTAGGTATTAAAATGTGTCTAAAAACACTATATATTTTAGGTGTATTAAAATCCTCCAAACTTAAAATTTTACTTGTCCTCAGGTGACACTTCAATCTTTAAAAACCAAATATGTATGATATGTATATGAGTTTCTTTAGGAGTTACCAAAATTCAGATTTAAAAATATAGTAGTCCAATTTAGAAAAAATATTTAGTAAATGAGACCAACCTAAATTTTGAAAATTTTTGATGTTGAGAACTATGAAAATATGAGTTCCTATCTAATTCAAAAATATTGTAAGTTCTCTAAATTTTGATTTTAGTTCTTTTATTTTCTCTACTTAAAAATTTTTATTAAAAATAATTTTACTTACTATATTATATTTATAAGCTTAAGATTTTATCAAGACTTATACTTTAAAAAGATCAAATGTAGAACTAATTTTTGATTAGGCACTAATCCTCAACTCTCCTCTTTATCTGTCTTTTCTTTTTGTTTTCTTTTTCTTTTGTTTTCTTTTTCTTTTTCTTTTTCTTTTTATTTTTCTTTTTTAGGCAAGGATTACTATAACTGGATAGGCCTTTAATGATTTTGAATTCTGATTTTGAATTCTACTTCACTTCTCCTTTCCTAAAGTAAAGTCTTGATGTAATACTTTTACTTATAGATATAATAATAGTTTTGAAAATCATTTTAATAAAAGAAATTTAAGTATTAAAAATAGAAGTCCAAATTATCTAAGATAGTCACTTATATTAATCATTTTTTATACTAAAAATTTTTAACTTAAATTTTTTCTTCATTACTTAAAAATTTAACGAACTTTTCTTACTCATTTCTAAAATAAAATTTTACTTCCCTAATCCAACTTCATATACATAATCAATGTTTCTTTTAAAATCAAATTCACTTGTAGTACATTTGAGAAAAAATAAAATTCTAGTTTGAAAAATATTTTTCATCCCCCCAAACCTAAATTTTTAATAGATTAAACATTTTAGCATTAGATAATTATAAGCAGGAATGAAAATTAAAAAATAACATGTTAACAAGAAAATTTAACATCCTAATTATACAAGTATAAAACTAGAGACAGGAGAAATTATTTTTTGATCAAATTTACAAACATTTTATTTTAGTTTAACATGTAGAGATTTAATAGACTTCTAAACAGTGGGTATAAAAGCAAATAACACACTAACATGATAAAAGAAAATATTGGGCAGCAGTTTCTGAATTTTAAGTTTAATATCTAAGCTAGCAAGACTTTCTATTTTATAACAGATATAAAATTAAGTTCTAAACTAACTAAATCACAGTACTAAACACAAAACAACAGCTACTACCCTAAAATTTAAAAATAAAACAAACTACTATCTAACACAATAATCACAATAATAACAGAACATAAAAATTCAAAACACAAATAAATCATAGTACAAAACAACACACAGATGCAAATATAGCAGGCTCAAACCACATAGTTCACATCATATTACAACCATAAAATGAATCTCTCAGCTCTACTCTTCATCCTCAGAATCATCGCTGTACCATTTTTCTGCAGGTTCATAATCAAGATATTGAGGATATGGAGGAAATTGCACTCCTGGTTCACCTCTAATCAGGCTCTCCAAAGATGAGTGGAATTTCTCTTCATAATCACTCTTCCTTCTATTATAACTATTTGTATGATCTGCAAAACGCTCAAAAATTGTACCTTGTTAGCGGTAAAATTGATATTGTCCATCATCTTTTGCAATAACTCATCCTAAGTCTTGGTATCACCTATAGATGTAGAAGCACGAGAAGTAGATGGTCGTGATGAAGATGCAGCAGAGGTAACAGAGGTAGATGTAGCAGATGTCTCTAATCCATAACTTCTAGAAAATCCTCCTCTCTAGCCAAAAAGCCAACTCTCCAGCCAAAAATTAAATGCTCAGAATAAGTCTTCACATTCACCTTTGTAATGGGTATTAGAGGTAACAAAACTTCCTCCCAACTATCATACTTCACTACAGCCTGCTCGCATAATGAAAATATTAAGGAAGCAAATCTCATACCTGTAGTAGTAGTAGAAGCAGCAGAACTGATGACAGTGTGATAGATCAAAGTCCCTATGTTGATGGGCTTTCCCTTCTAAATACGATAGTTCAACGTTTCTCTCTCTCTGGTCACTTCCCTGAGATGATTGGTCGAAAGCAGACGAGTAGAAATAAAATAGTGTCAGGCCTTCAAAGGTGCACATAACTTTGAATTTGGGAAATTTTTTGGGAAATTTACTGGGAAATTTACTCTCCTCTCATTAGTTATCTTTCAAAGTTTTCTTCCAATAGTCAAATATGAAATTGTCTCATCTAACTCCGCTTCACTAGGACTATAATTTGCATAAAAACATAAAGTCTCCGGTGGTAAATGGTAAAACAAGTTGATTACCTCTTGAGTAAAAGGTACCAACTTTATTCTAATCATAACTCGATCGTCTTCAACCTCTGGGAGATTGGCATAAAACTCCCTTACAACAGAAATCGCTGCTACGACAGAGAAATAATAAAACTGTTCCCACTGTCGGCACATAACCAGGTCTTCTACCTGTCCACCTGGACTCTTGAAACATCGCACTTGAATCAGTTTTCATGACTGCAGAGCGTCACTATATCAATCTTGAGCTTTCGAACTGACAAACTTGCTCGAATTGAATGGGTTGTTTTCTCTACTCCTTTTCATTCTTGGTGTCATTCTACAAATTTGATAAATTCAAAAAGTAACATTAAAAATCAAGTTTAAATCACTAAACTAAACTTTTCAAAGCACTAACTAAACTTTCCAAGTAATTTCCATAGATTTTTCTTCACTTTCCACCATGAATAGTAAATTTTCAAAATCTTCATTTTTAAATCTTCCAAATGTGCTCAAAATATATGATGAAAATCCAAAATTTTTTCATAGAAGTAAAGCTCTCACCTTGAAGAACTTGGATCTAGAAAATCTCACTCGATTCCACCAAGAAATCTTCAAATTCCACTTGCCCTAGCCCTTAAAACTGCAATTTTGAGTTGGGGAAGATGATATGAGGTGTTAAAAATGGTATTTTTGGGCTTAAAATTCACTTTTAATTGTTCGCGAACCAGTTTTCCTGAACCGCGCTTAAGCGCGTATGAGTGGCGCTTAGACGCCTGCCTCTCTGGTTGGATCGCGCTTAAGCGCGAGATGTGGCACTTAGTTCCAGTGCATAGTTTTTCAATTTCTTAATTGTAAGTAAAATGCACTATTGGCCTAATTAAACCACCCCTAAATGGTCTCATAGCACTTAAATGACTATTTTTACTTCCTGTAACTCCCTTCTCTCTAAAAATTCTCCATAATAATTAATTCAATTCAAGGATAAAAATAACACAAATTTTCACCAAAATAAACTTATATTAATTCACAAATAAGTACAAACACATTTAACACTTAGTTCTCTCTCCAAATAGTCTTAGATGAGAAAATTTTCCTTAAGTACAAAACACTTAACACACATTTCAATATTAAACACATAAGTGACACAAACACTAAACACAAGACATAAACACTAACACACTTAAACACATGACTCCAAAAACACAATCCTAACACTTAACATAATGCCACTCTTCATTAGAAAGAACAAATTCTCATCTTTCATTAGTCTCTCCAGTAATATAGAGTTGATAAAATGGACGGTGGTGATGAGCTATATTACTATCATCTTCGATCCACTTTTACTTAATAAACATCACGTTATCCGCTTCCTCTATATAACTAGTATGGTTGAATTGCATCTTAAGTTGCCACCCAATATGTTCTAGATAAGCATGCAATTCAAGCAGCAATTCAAAATTCAAGCAGCTTAGTCTCTAATACAGATATAGTATTCTCCATCTTGTTGATCTTCTCAGATATCCTTTCAATACTAACAGCTAAGAAATCGTTATATATCTCCTGTGCACTTTGACTAATGAACTTCTTCTTCATAGCTTCTTCCTTCTACTTAAAATCCATCTCCCATGAAGACATTTTCTCTAAATCTCTCTCTTTCTTAGACTTTTAGGGCTAAAAGTAATCCAGAATGAAATTACTTCACAATCCCCTTCTCTTTATAGGCCTAATTCTCCCTAATAACTTCTAGGCATGACTAGAAAGTGCCAAGACACGTTTATTCCAACTAAATTGCAGTTATACCTTCTATAAATTGAAATTTTCACATGTGATTAAACTATTGCGCCTAAGCGCTAGATCTGGCGCTTCAGTGCACATTTTTGCACCAATAACCTTAACGTCCAAATTCTTATTCTAACATGTTTAGGTTACTAAATAAAGTCTAAAAATTATTACTAGTACATAATAAATTCAAAAATACTACCCAATTTTCTTAATCATACTCAAAATATCAATCAAAGTAAAAACACACTGATAACTATGGGTTGCCTCCCACAAAGCGCTTGGTTTTACGTCGTCAGCCCGACGTAACCAGTCCTCATTCTGGTTGACATAACATCATTCCATCATTATATTTATGTTGATCCCATATATAATAAGGTTTCAGTCTATGTCCATTCACTTTAAAAAAATTTTCAGAATTAGGATCTTTAATATCCATAGCTCCATAAGGATAAACTTTTATCACAACAAATGGGCCCATCCACCTGGACTTAAGTAACCTTACATTATATAGAAAAACTTGTTGCCCTAGCTGAAAATTTTTAGTAAGAATCTTTCGATCATGCCACATTTTCATCTTTTCTTTATAAATCTTAGCACTCTCATAAGATTCATTCCTTATCTCTTCAAGCTCATTTAATTGTAACAATCTTTTCTCACCGGCATCTTTTAAATTATAATTAAACTCTTTCATAGCCCAATACACTTTATGCTTAATTTGAACTGGTAAGTGACAAGCTTTCCTAAATATTAGCCTATATGCGGACATTCCTATAGGAGTTCTATGTGCAGTTCTATAATCCCAAAAAGCAGAGTCAAGTTTGACTGACCAATCCATTTTTGTTAGATTCACAGATTTTTCCATAATTCTCTTAATTTTCAGATGGATAATTCAGCCAAACCACTTGTCTAAAGATAATAAGCAGTAACAATCCTATGATTTATATGATATTTCTTTAATAACTTTTCTAAAATGGCATTTCTGAAATGACTTCCCACATCAGTAATGATAACTCTCGGCATCCCAAATCTACAAAATATGTTTATTTTCAAAAATTTTGCAACACTTTGAGCATCACATCAAGGTAAAGCAACAACTTCTATTCATTTGGATACATAGTCTACTGCTAACAGTATATATAAATTCCTGAAAGATGGTATAAATGGTCTCATGAAATATAATCCCTAAACATCAAATATTTCAACTTCTAGTATATAATTGAGGGGCATCTCATTTCTTCTAGAAACATTGCCTATATCTTTGACATCTATCACAA
>NW_018253370.1:44337-44832 GCF_001263595.1 Phalaenopsis equestris
ACATCTATCACAAGTTTAATTGTAGGCTAATAAAATCTTAAAAATTGTAGGCTAATAAAATCTAGATTGTAGAATTTTGTATATTGTGTTATCAACCCCAAAATGTTCCCCATAATTAGAATTATTACATTTTTGGATAATTTCATAAGTTTCTTCTAATTGTACACATTTTTGAATGATCAAAACATTTCCTTATTTATATAAATATGAGTAATCCCAAAAATAAGTCTGAGCTTCAGAAATAAATTTCCTCATTTGTTGTTATGTCATTCCATAGGGTTTAAGATCACTAACAATATAGTTCACAATGTCGGCATACCACGAAACACGTCACTCATTTACAGTGAACAATTTTTCATCTAGAAAATGTTCATTAATTTCTTTTTCAAAAGAGAGTGGTTTTTCTAATTCAAGCCTGGACAAATGATCAGCAATTTGATTTTTAGTTCCCTTCTGATCTACTATTTCAAAATCAAATTCTTGTAAAAGAAGAAT
>NW_018253370.1:44859-49076 GCF_001263595.1 Phalaenopsis equestris
TTTAGTATCCTTCTTTTTCATTAAGTACTTAATAGCAGAATGATCTGTATGCACTATACAATGAGTTCCAATCAAATATGATCTAAATTTATCAAAGGCATATACTATTGCTAATAACTCTTTTTCAGTTATTGTATATTTAATTTGAGTTTCATTAAGAGTTTTACTAGCATAGTAAATAACTTTAAAAAGTTTATCATATCTTTGTCCTAAAACAGCTCCAATAGCAAAATCACTTGCATCACTCATAAGTTCAAAAGGTTTTTCCCAATTTGGTGAAACTATAATTGGGGTGGTGATTCATTTTTCTTTTAATAATTTAAATGCTTTTAGGCATTCCTCATCAAAATTGAAAATTACATCTTTCTCCACTAAATGGCATAAAGGTTTAGTAATCTTAGAAAAGTCTTTAATATATCACCTATAGAATCCAGCATGTCCTAAACAACTCTTAATTTCCCTTACATTTGTTGGATAATGTAAATTAATGATCACTTGAATTTTAGCAAGATATACGTCTACACCATTTTCTGATATTTGATGACCTAATACAATTCCTCCTGCTACCATAAATTGGCATTTTTCCCAGTTAAGGACTAAATTTATTTTATCACAATGCTTAAGAAATTTATATAAATATTCTGAACATGAGTCAAATAAAGTTCCAAACACTAAAAAGTCATCCATAAAGACTTCAATCCCTTTTTCAATTAAACCACAAAAAATTATCATCATACATCTTTGAAATGTAGCAGTGGCATTACATAAACCAAAGGGCATTCTTCTAAAAGCAAAAGTGTCATAAGGACTAGTAAATGTTGTTTTCTCTTGATCATCAGGAGATATTTGAATATGATAACTGGTATATGGTATATCCATCTAGAAAATAAAAGTATTTATGCATAGCTAGTCTATCTAGCATTTGATCTAGAAAAAGTAGTAGAAAAAGATCTTTCCTAGTTGCAAGATTTAATTTTCTATAATCAATGCATATTCATCACCCTGTAACTTGTCTAGTAAGTATTAACTCATTATGCTCATTAACAATTGAAGTTACTCCTCCTTTCTTAAGAACACGATGAATTGGACTAACCCATGCACTATCTGAAATAGGGTAGATAATTCCAGCATCTAACCGCTTTAAATATTCTTTCTTAACAACCTCTTTCATAAAAGGATTTAATCTCCTTTGTGGATAAGCCCTGGGTTTGTATTTTTCTTCCAGATTAATTCTATGAATACAAATTGAAGGACTAATTCCTTTAATATTAGCAAATGTCCATCTTAAGGCTTTCTTAAAATTTTTCAGAATTTTCATCAGCTCTTCTTCTTCTTCATTTGTTAACTTCGAGGAAATTATAACATATAACAGGTAAAATTATAACAGGTAAAGTAGAGGAATCTCCTAAAAAGGTATATTTTAAATGTTGAGGAAGTAATTTCAATTCAAGTTCTCAAAGTTTTTCAATAGATGGACAAAATGATTTATCTTTGTCGATCGTGTCAAAAATTTCAAACTTTCTTGAACATAACTTGAATCTTCCTTGAAAAGGGTTACACATTGATTTAATTCCTCTTCTTGCTTGTATTCCAAATCTTTTTCTTCATATTTTTATTCATAAATAGTCTTGTAATGGATTTCGTTCAAATATCTTATAACATCCATTCTATATCATTCATCATCTTTACCTTTCGCAGTGTATTTCATTGATTTTGAAATGTTAAAATTAACAGTTTGATCATTGATGTACATTGTTAATTTCCCTTTCTGCACATCTATCATTGCTCTTCCTGTGGCTAGGAAAGGTCTCCCAAAAATAATAGGTATCTCTTTATCTTCCTCCATATCTAGCATAATGAAACCAACTAGGAAAGATAAATTGATCTACTTTCACTAGGACATCTTCTATAACTCCTTTAGGATAGGTTATTGAACGATCTACTAAAGAGTTACAGTAGTAGGGGTTATTTCTCCTAATCCCAATCTTTTAAATATTGATAATGGCATAAGGTTAATGCTTGCACCTAAATCACATAAATCTTTCCCATAAAATTTGTCTCTTATTACACATGTAATTGTAAAGCTACCAGCATCTTTAAGCTTTCAGGAAGTTTCTTCTAAATTATAGCATTGCACTTCTCACTAAGTGCAACAGTTTCATTATCTTCAAACTTCCTTTTACTGTTGAGAATATCCTTCATAAACTTTACACAACTTGGCATTTGTTCTAAGGCTTTAGCAAATATAATATTGAATGTAAGCTTCTTAAATATTTCCAAAAATTTTGAAAATTGCTTATCCAACTTCTGTTGTCAAAGTCTCTGAGGAAATGGAGGTGGTGGTTTTTCTAAATCAATTTTTGGCAGAGAAATAGGTCTTTCAGAATCTTTTAGAGCGTCCTCTTTTGATTCTTCAATTTATTCTCTCTCTACTTCAATCTCTTACCTTCCAACTCTCTTCTCCTACCTTCCAATTCAATCCTACCTTCCAATTCTCTTCCACTTCAAAGTTGTAAGGCTTTAAATTGCTCTTTATTCTAGTTTTTTGGATTTGATTCAAATTACTAGGAAGTGTTCCTTAGGATCTATTACTTAATGAACTTTTGATTTGACCAAGTTGATTCTCAATATTTTTAATTGTAGCTCTTTGACTTGGTAATTGATTACCCATTTGTAACACCACTTCTTCTGTAGACAACTTCTTATCCTTAAATTATGTATTTTTGTTGATACCTGGAAGATCAGTAGATCTATAATTATTATTCCCTTAGTTGTTCCAGTTTCCCAATTGGTTTACTTGGTTGTTCCCCGATTGCTAATTATTACAACCCGAATTGTTATTCTAGTTAAAGTTAGGATGGTTCTTCCAACCTTGGTCATAATAATTGGAATATGGGTTATTTTGCTTATTATTTATGGCATTCAAAGTTTCTAATGATGTTTTATAATCTACCATTTGGCCTAATGAATTCTCTTCAATCATGGAAATTGGTTGAGAAAAATTCATTCCAAATTGGTCTAACTTCCTTGAAATTGCAGCAACTTGATTTACTAACATAGTAAATGCATCAGTTTCATGTATATTGGCCACTTTCTTTGGATTCACCCTCTCAAAAGGCCATTGAAAATTATTGGTAGTCATCTCTTCAATTAAAGCATAAGCATCATGAAATGGTTTTGACATCAATGAACCACCAGCAGCGGCATCGATAATAGATCTAAGAGAACTAATTAATCTATTATAAAAGGTTTTAATTATTACCCAATCTGGTATAGCATAGTGTGGACACTTTCTTAAAAGTTCTTTAAATCATTCCCATGATTCATAAATAGATCCATGATTCATAAATAGAAAAGATTTATTCATAAATAGATTCCCCTTCAAACTGATTAAAAGATGTTTCATTTCTAAGGTTCGTAGTTTTTTATGGTGGAAAATATTTAGTTAGGAATTTTTGTGTTGAATCACCCCAAGTTCTGATAGATCTAGGTGCTACAGAATTCAACCACATTTTAGCTTTATCCCTCAGTGAGTAAGGAAATAACCTAAGTCTTATGGCATCATCTGAAACACCACGTATTTAAATCTAGCACACAATTCTAGAAAATTGGTAAGATATAAATTTGGATCTTCAATTAGTGATCCCCCAAACTGATTATTTGATATCATTTAGATAATAGCAGGTTTAAGCTCAAATCAATTAGCCACTACAATAGGTTTTTGAATACTACAATGAAGTTCATCTATAGTAGGGTTGGCATAATCTCTTAAAGTTCTAAACTCTTGATCAATTTCAGCATTTTGATTATTTTTTTTTGCCATTTCTGTAATTTTTTTAGATTTTTCAAGATTTTTAATTTTTTTGGTTTTTCTAATAGTTCTTTCTAATTTAGAATCGTAGGGCACTAGTCCTTTAGAACCTGAACTACGCATACACTAACATAGAATAAAATAAAATAAAATAAAATAAAATAAAACATACAAAAAAAGATACAATATTAAAAGTTTAAATAAGACTTTCTAAAAATAAAAATTTACTTATTTTTCTTTCTTTCTTTCTATCCCCAGGCAACGGCGCCAAAAACTGGATCCCAATTATTTGTATGTGTAAGGATTTATGAAGTCGACACCACTACTTGAAGATTTTAATCCCCGGCAACGGCGCCAAAAACTTGATCTCTGAATACTTTCTGAATACTTAAAGTATAGCAATAGT
>NW_018253370.1:49120-60761 GCF_001263595.1 Phalaenopsis equestris
TTATTTTGCAACAAAACCAAAAATTTGATTTTGAAGAAAAATAAGAATTTAACTTTTTAATTTATATATATTTATATTGGGATACTACGCAAGTATATGTATCGTTATCAAGTAATATAGGACATTTTGATTAAGACCTGAATATCGAACCCACAGCAAAGCTTATGCAATATGCACTTTTTAGTAAGTTTTTTCTATTTTTAAAAAGATAATTACTTAAACTAAAAATGATTTTTGCAGGAATTTAAAATTTAAATATTTTTGGTATTTTTGATATTTTAACAAAACAGTAAAAAAACAACTAAAGTTATTGTAGAAGAAAAGTATTTAATATGAAAATATCTTTCTTCTTATCATGAATCAGTAATAAGTATAGGAATTCTGTTGTGGAAGTATGCAAATTAGGTTGTGTCAAATAGGGGCAATAATATTCTTTACCTTTACTAGAGATGCTATAAAGAACATTGGCTAATTTAAAGTTTGAATAGTTCTAAAGCCCGGCTAGGAAGGGAAGATACTAGCTCTCGCTCTAGTGTTCCCTCGATTCCCTTCATCTCGGGGCCAACATTCTCGTATCAGAACCTAAAACAATAAACAAAGTTGGGGGCCTTAACTTGTAACTTTAAATTCCTACAACTCTACACCCATCAATGAATATTTCCCTATTTATTTGCACTCAATCATATGAACTACATTCTAAATAATACAGCCTCATGTGATTCTTTCCAATTGTTGACTGAGACAATACCTAACTGATCCTTACAAGTTCTCACAACAAATTTTAACATCTTGATTGGCTAAATCAAGAAGTAAATGACGTGCATGGATTTAAATCATCACAACTTCTTCCAACATTAAAGAACAATAATCTCCACAACTTCCATCCAAAACTTAATTACCTATCATTTTAAGAAGAAAGATAAAGAAAACTACTCAGAATTCATGGAGAAAAAAAAATCACACCTTAGTTTAAAAGAAGAAATCATTGTCAAACCAATAATAAGTCTCGATTAAAATAAAAAGTAGTCTAAAACAAAAAGATAAAAACTTATCTCAAGTCCTCCACCAAACTCTTGAAGTTCCTTTGAATCTCTTCTCCTTTACAATAGCTTAAAACAAAATAATAAAAAGGATAAAGTAAATAAAAAGTGGTTCCTAAAGATCTCTCTAAGCTAACTCCCTAGAAAAGAACATTCAAAACTTGCCAATATTTTCATGACTTTTTTCTAAGTCCTCTCTTCTTTTTATTATAGTTTTCCAATAGGTACCTTAGGATCTCTTCAAAATGTGTCTTGATTTGATGTATTTGCCCAAGAGATGCATCCTTTCATCATAATTTTTGTCCATAGTGATTAAAACCAACTATTAAGCCAATGGGTGCCTCAAAAAATTCTTCTAAATTTGTGAAAACTGGTTTTACTCGTCTAGTAACTGCCACTGGTGCTTAAGCACAGGGTCTTGGCGCTTAGGCGTTGCCTTCTCTGTTTAACAAGCGCTTAAACGTCGGATCTGGCGCTTAGGCGCCAAAACTCTTTTGCACATTTTTTCACCTTTTTGCTCCAAATTTGATCCTTTTTCACTCGTTTAAGCATTTTTTCCATTTTTACTTGTATCTGCAAGAAAAACACAAAAATAACTTCCATTAAAGTGCAATATCTCAAAAATAGGTATAAAAAAGTGTCTAAACATACTATATATTTTAGGTGTATCAACTGGCCTCTCCCTTTATTCCTCCAAGTCTTCTTTAAGAAAAATTTGAGAGGTGCCTTGGTGTCTCTTCAAAATGTGTCTTCATTCAATGAATCTTCTAAAATTTACCTCCTTTCAAAATCCAATTGACCTTTCAAAATCCAATTGAATCCTTTCAAAAGCCAATTGAATGTATTTTCGTGTCAATGAACTATTTCCCACATTTTTACCAAGTGTTGCTTCAAACACATCTTCAAAAATTCGTCCAAAATCTTCAAAAATTCGTCCAAATCTTCAAAAATTCGTCCAAATTCAACGAATCATCAAATAACTACTTATGTCACTTAAGCGCGGGGTACCTGATGCTTAGGTGTGGCTCTCTCTTAAAAACTTGCGCGCAAGCGCCAATCTTAAGTGCTTTGGCGCCTCAGTTCAATTTTTGCACCTTCTTCGTTTCTGCTCCAAATTTGATCCTTTTTCACTCCTTTTATCATTTTTCATCCGTTTGATTGTGCCTGAAATAAAAAAGCAAAAATACCTCTCATTAAAGAACAATATCTAAAAAATAGGTATAAAATTGTGTATAAAAAGACTATATATTTTAGGTGTATCGACTATATATTTTAGGTGTCTATATATTTTAGGTGTATCAGCTAGTGATTATGTTATTGGAGTTGTTTTAGGATAGAAACATGATAACATTTTTAAAGTAATTTACTATGCTAGTAGAACTCTTAATGAAGCTCAAATTAATTTTACCACAACTGAGAAAGAGTTATTAGCAATAGTATATACTAATGATAAATTCAGATCATACTTAATTGGAACAAATTGTTTTGAGCCTACAAATCATTCTGCTATTAAATATTTAATGAAAAAGAATGATGTAAAACCTAGACTCATAAGATGGATTCTTCTTTTGCAAGAATTTGACTTTGAAATAATAGATAAAAAAAGAGCTAAGAAAGAGCTAAGAATCAAATAAATGGTTAATCATCTATCAAAGCTTGAATTAGAAAAATCACTATGTTTTGAAAAAAGAAATTAATGAACATTTTTCAGATGAAGAACTATTCAGTATTAATGAGTGTGGTGTTTCATGGTATGCTGACATTATGAACTTTATTTTTAGTGATATTATACCTTATAGAAAGACATACCAACAGCAGAGAAAAATTTTATCTGAAGCTAAGACTTATTTTTGGGATGACCCATTTTTATATAAAAAAGGAAAGGATCAAATTATTCAAAGATGTGTGTCTTTCGAAGAAACTTATGAAATTATCCAAAAAATGTTGTAATTCTGATTTTGGGGGACATTTTGGTGTTGATAAAATAACGTACAAAATTTTACAATCTGGATTTTATTGCCCAACAATCTTTAAAGATGTTAATGCTTATATCAAAACTTTTGATCGATGTCAACGAGTAGGAAATATTTCTATAAGAAATGAGATGCCCCTCAATTATGTGTGGGAAGTTGAGATAGTTGATGTTTGGGGATTAGATTTCATGAGACTATTTATACCATATTCAGAAATTTATATATATTTATAGCAGCTTGATGTGATGCTCAAAGTGTTACAGAATATTTAAGAACAAATATATTTTGTTGATTTGGGATGTCGAGAGTGATCATAACAAACATGTGAAGTCATTTTAGGAATTCAATAATGGAGAAATTATTAAAGAAAAATCATATCAACCATCAAATTTCTACTGCTTATCAACCTCAGATAAATGATGTGGCTAGATTATCTACTTGTGAAATTAAAGAATATTGGAAAAATCTGTGAATCCAAAAATAATGGATTGGTTAGTCAAACTTGATTATGCTTTGTGGGCTTATAGGACTTGGTATAGAACTTCTATAGGAATATCCCCAAATAGGCTAATATTTAGGAAAACTTGTCATTTAACAGTTGAACTTGAGCATAAAGCATAATGGGCTATTAAAGAATTTAATTATAATTTAAAGGATGCTGGTGAGAAAAGACTATTGCAATTAAATGAGTTTGAAGAGATAAGGAACAAATCTTATGAGAGTGCTAAGATTTATAAAGAAAGATGATGATGTGGCATGATCCGAGGATTCTTACTAAAAATTCTGAGCTAGGGCAACAAGTTTTGCTATATAATGCAATGTTAGAATTATTTTCAATAAAGCTTAAGTCCAAGTGGATGGTCTAATTTGTTGTGATAAAAGTTTATTTCTATGGAGCTGTGGATATCAAAAATCCTAAAATTGAGAAAATACTCAAAGTAAATGGTCACAAAATGAAACCCTACCTTTTCAGGGACCAACTTAAATTAAATGACCTTATGTTATAGGGTCAACCAGAATAAGCACTAGTTACGATGAGCTGATGATGTTAAACTAAGCGCTTAGTAGGAGGCAACTCATAGTTATCAGTGTGTTTTTGTTTTAAATGTTATGTTGTTGTATTTTATTAAGAAAAATTTTGGTTGTATTTTGAATATATAACAAATTAGTAGTGATTCTAAGACATTAGTAGAAGACTTAGACTTGTTAGAATGAGTATTTGGATGTTAATTTGACCTGTGCTAACCTAAGAACCGACGCTTAAGCGCCAAAATTTAGCGCTTTAGCGTGACAGTTAACTAAACATGTTAAATTATGTTTTTTTTTTTTTTGAAAATTTAAAATGTGGTTTAGTGGGTTTTAACATGGGTTAGTGGTTTGAGAATGTGTCTATTAATTTTAGGCTTTGTCCAAAGCCTATAAATAGAAGGGAATGAAGAGAATTCTCACCCAACTTTAATTTTTACCCTAAAATCTAAGTGAAGTGTGAGAGATCTTAAAAAAATGTCTTCTTAAGAGATTGATATGACGAAGAAGGAGGAAGACATGAAGAAGAAGTTTGTTTGTCAAAGTGCACAATAAAGAAGAAGAGGCAATTATCGATGAAACAAAAAAATAAAGGCAGTGGCTAAGTGATTACAAAAAACCGCACCAGCACCAGCTGTCGTGGAAGCCCAGCTTCCATCAATATTAACTTTGATCCAACCAATCATAGTGGCCATCCTACCAACCTGGGGTTGAGACATAGCTCCTCCTAGGCCAAGGATATAACTATCACGATGAAAATAAGTAAGAGTATATGAAACAATATTAGATGGAGCCAAAACTAGATTTTGATATTTATAATCATTTATGATCACCCAAATAAACAAAATAACTGTCAAAGGAAATGATACACAAAAATAATATGTTATTTTAAGTATACATTTTATGCTTATTTTTGGTGATATTCCACTTTAAAGAAGGTTATTTTCTTTTTTTTTTTGCAGGTATATCAATTTTAGGCATTTGGAGGAAAAGTAGCAAAAAGGACGAAATTTGGTGCCAAAACAACGAATTTTAAGAATTCCGGTGCCAGATGCATCAGATTGGAGCCAAAAGCGACATTATACAGAGAGCTAGTGCCAGATGCGCTAAATTGGTGCTAGAAGCACCATTTCACAAAGAGCTGGCGCTAGTTGCGCCAGAAGTGCCAAAACCCAGAATATCGCAGACTTAAGCAAGCTGGCATCAGATGCGCCAGAGATGATTTTTTTATGGATTAAAGCAGCTCGAAACAAATTTTGTGCAAATTTTCAAAGAGACACTTACTGTAAACACCCCTTAGAGTGATTCAACGCATCTAGATAATTTGGAAGGTTCATTTATGAAGGCATATGTCTCTTAGATCAATTTACATGTCTTATGAATTCAAAAGAGTTGACTTTTGGATAGAATTTTAGCAAGAATTTTGAATTCATTTTGCAGGGAGGTAGTCGTTAATAAAATAGGGGTCTTGAAGAACAAAGAGGAGGTGAGAGATTTCTTCTTCACTACACTTCTAAGAGGGAATTGAGAGTGCTTGTAAGGAGAGAAAGGCTTGAAGAGAACTTTAAGGGATTTGCTTGAAAAGCATTGTGAGATAAGTTGTGCCTTTTATTTCTTTTATTTTGTAAACTTGTATTTATTTATAAAATCTGTGTTTTGTCATATCCTTCTCATGAGTTCTGAGTAGCCTTCTTTATCCTTTTCACAACTTTGAGATATGGTTTTGCGAACAATTGAATTTATTTTAAACGGTTCTAAATGTCAATAATTTGTGATGATTTGAACTTCGATCTTCATTTACTTTTCAATTTAGCCAATTGAATTGTTAAAATATGTTGAGAAACATATGTTCAAAAAGGGCTATGATTTCTATAACATGGTGACAATCAAAGTAGATTTCATGGGAGAGGATGTAATCCAAGGAGTTGAGTGCAAATAAATAAGGAAATATACTTTGATGGATGCAGAATTGGAGATTTTAAGGTGAGAGATTAAAATCTCCCAATTGGTCCAGTTTATTGGAAACTAATCGGACATTGTTATCCCTCAATTGAGGGAGTAGTGGGAGCTCTGGAGTGGCAACTGGTATCCTACCAGCCTAACCACGGAATTAGGGCTAAACTCTGGATTAGTTAATTTTCTTTATACACTCGGAGAGGGTAAATAATAAGATTGCTTCTATTTGGCACAAAACAATTTATATATATTTTTTCAAATGATTTTAATTTTTTCATAATCCATATACTCATTGTAAAGGGGAAGTGTTGACCTCACTTATGGTTGAGGTCTAGTTTTTCCTCTTTAGTAGCCTAGGGTCTAGCTATATGACTTTCTTGTTGACTATTCCTAGAGGACTAGAAAAGGAACCCTTACCATTAGAAATTCTAAACTCTTCTTTGATCAACTTGAAGTTTCGGTCCTAACCTTTAACCTTTAGCACTTAGTAGGTGGGGTCAATATGGAAGAGCTCAAGGTGAGTCCCCATAGAAATACCTGGCCTTAGGGTTAACCCTCTGGTGGTGTGATCTTAGTTTCTCTCACACACACACTTGCATATTACACTTCCACTCACTACCTTAACCCCAAACCTACCTGATTTTGATCACATGACCCTATGGGAGACTCATGTAGATGGTCCCCTAGACCCACTAGCCTTAGGCTAGGGTTTTGCTAAGACCAGCGCATGAAGGACCAAAAGTAGGTAATTCTACTGGTCCATGGCTCCGCTACGGTCGTTTGTGATTTACACCCCAATTTTACCAAGATACCAAACTGAGCCTTTTGCCCCCAAATCCACCCAATTTATCAAAATGCCCTTAAAACCTAAAAATTCATAAAATTAACCAAAATACCCAAATTTGTCCAAAAATCAACTCAAACCATTTGAAACTTCCCAAATTACACAAAACACCCCAAAATTTCAAAAATTATCAAAATACCCTTGATGACTCAAATTGCGCCAGAGCCTTCCAAATCACTTCAAATGTCCCCAAAATCAATTTGAAACACTCCATTGTGCTTAATTTGACCAATTTAACCTATTTGACCAAAAGCCCCAAATTACCTTTAAAATTCCAATTACCCCAGTTCACCCCCAATGTCCACCAATATAATCTCATTTTTGTCCTAATTTCAATTCTAAACTCAAATTCATTATGTACAAGCTTTATTGAAACCTAATCTAAGCTCATTTAACCCAGATTTGAATACAATTTCAACCCAAATCAAAAAGCCCCAATTTGTCCCAAAACCTAAATCTCACTCAATTGAACCCCCAAATCTATCCAATTGCCCCAATTTTGCATCATCAACTCTTCAAAACATTTCCCCATATCGAATTGAGCCTTGAATTGGCCTTTTTCAAGCCCCAATTTTACTCAAGGTCAACTTGGACCAAAACTCCTAATTTTGCCCCAAATTGGCCATGTCCCCAAATTCAACCAAATTGAACCCCATAACCCTAACATTTTCACTAAATTTCTATCCAAAACTCTTCATAAAAATCCTTAGGATAAATTTGAAACATCAATTGGACCTTGGCCAAACTCTATCCCAACTCAAACCTAAGTCTAACACATCACCCCCAAAATTGACCAGGTGAACAAAATCCATCAAATTGACCCTCCAAATCAATTCAAAATCACTCCAAATCTTTTCAAAACTCTGTGACAATCATCTATATCATCTTGATCAATCAATTGAGTCCAAAGTTATAATAATCCCAAGATAAACCCAACTTCAAGCCAATTTGACCCAAATTGAACCCATGCACCAAATTTGACCAAGCAATGCCAAATTGATCAAACCAAATCCTCTACAGCCAACTTTTATACACTAGTGTCAGGCTAGGCTCATCTAGCCCACCCTACATGGGCTATGGACCAATGATCCCTTGATTTAGGGTATTTCACCTCATTTTGGCCTAAACTCAAATATCTCTGTCATCATGCCTTACTATTAGTGTTTAACCATCATTAAGCACTCTCTGGCCTCCCTGAGCCCATTAGTGACTGAACTATGGCTAGCCACCACCTCAATCGCCAAAAACAACCAGCCCAAGGGAGCCTTAAATGGACAAAACCCAAAATTAAGCCTCCCTGAGTTGGCTACTCCCTTTGGCCATTAGAGCCTTTCTTCCCTTCACCTCAGCAAGCTTTAACACCCTATTCCAAGCTCTGAGCTCCACCAGGCAGCAATGGCTATAAATAGAGCTCTCCATGGCCAAAGGGTAGAGTGCTTTAAACCTTAGGGAAACTCTGCCAAAATCTCACCAGAGCCTCTCCAAACCTTCCTGAGTTCAATCCCTTTTCTCTCAGATTTCTCTCAGCCACTCTACAGAGCCAATTTCTTCACTGAAATTTTCCCCAAAATCAGGATTGATTTCTCCATAGCTCCACATTAAACATAACCCCAATTAACTAAGCACACACCATCCCTTGAGTGAGAGGAGTAGAATCCCCATAAATGCACCATTAGAGAGAGCCTCTAACCTAGCTTTAGACCAACACCCAAAATTGACTTTGATCAAAATCACACCTAGAAATTTTGCCATAGCCCAGGACTTCATCTGGAGGTTCGTTGGACTCATTCGAAGCTGCTACAGCCATCTAACTGAGGCCTCCTCTTTCAGACAAAGGTATTGAGCTCTCACCCTAAACCGAGCTTAAATTGATTCTCCATACGTATTAACTGTATTTCATACTCGATCAACCATATAGATAGACTCGTCTTGAGTAAATGACGGTGTAGAAACAAACTTGAGGAGCTTTGGGTAAGTCTAGCTCGAGATCTTAAGGTTTTAGTTTGGAAGTCTTATGGGTTAAGTCATTTGGGGACTATGAACGGATGTCGTCTGATTGCGTGTGTACTGGATGAACGGATGAGATCAAGCTAGACGGAGTCTTGAGAAGTGAACTGTGGGATGAGGAGGTGGCTAAGTGGTTGGCAGCATCGAATAGTGTAGCACTACGTGTAAAGCTCAATGTGACGTAGGTTAAGGTGGCGCTAACTAGTTTAAATAGGAAAATATGGATTTTCTCAATTAATTTAAATCCCATAACTTCAATAATCCATAATTTTTATAGAAAAATTATAAAAATAAATTAAAAATACCATCTTAGCCATTTTTAATTAATTAAATACTCTCTATGTTATTTTAATTTGTTATGGCTAAGCATTGTTCACCATAGCTTGAAATTTTTAGGGTACAGAGGCTATGTTCTTTGATTTTTCAAAGGTCGGAGGACATCTCTGTGCTTCAAACCCTAATTTTCAAGCTAAGATGGCTTTTTTGGCTTAAATTAATTACATAAATTAAAATACCACTTAGAAAATTATGGGATAAATTTTAGTAAGTTTCTTCTGGTCAGACAAGCTTAGGATGGTTTGAATAATTTTGTATAATTTTGTATTTAAATAATTGTGTATATCTTTTATTAATTTATGTTAATTAAATATTGATAAAAAATAATAAATTTAATTCCAATTGGGCATAAAAATCATGTTAAGCCACAGTAAAAATTTAAAAATTATTCGGTTAAATTTTAGCACTAAAGTTGATTTTTCAAGAAACATTGAATTTTTGTACGAAAATAAATATATTAAGTTAAATACACTTTAGAAAATTATAATTTTTTGTATTCCTTGTAATTAGGAGCACTTAGTAAACTAAAATTTTTTTTTGAGAAAATACTTGATTATTTAGTTATATTTTAAATTAAAAATAATTAAAAATAGTTCAAAATTTAAAAAATTCAAACATTTTTTAAAATGTGTCTAATTGCTTTCTGATTGATTTAGGACTCATTAAAATATTTTCCTAATTTGTTAAATTAAAAATGAAATTTCTAAAGGCTCAAAATGTATTCCCCTTATTTTCTCATTAAAACAATTATAATAAATAAATTAAAAATCATAAAACTATGAAATTTGTTTCTCTGAGTTCTCTAGACTCAGAGGTTTAATAAAATAAAAATAATAATTTTCTTATTTAAAACATATTTTTCATTTAATTAAATCACTAAAAATCAATAAATAATTATAAGATTAAATTAAAATTTAATTTAGAAAATCATGGTATTCTGCCTATGTGTTTTCTCTAACCTAGGGGAACCTTTACTAGTTTTTCCCATGAACAAAAATTTTACTTTGATTGATCAAATAAATCAATATTGAAGATCCTATTTTTCTAGGTTTCAATAGATATTTAATTTAAATGAAAATTTTAAAAAAAAACACATTTTCTCCTCTGATGGATTTAATTGTCCTATGGGCAGGGTAATCTAAAATCTTTATAGTCACTTGAATTATGCTTAATGAGTTATGAGGTGAAGAGCCCAAGGGCAAAATAATAATTTTAGATTTTGGCGCCTTTATCAAAATTTAGGATTAACTAAAGGGAAAAATGGGTAATTTTGATCCTAATGAATATGTTTGGATGATTGAAACATAATGGGGAAAAGGTAGAAACCAACTTGCCAACTTACCATAATAAGATTAAAATTAAAATTTCATAAATTATCAAGACTTGAAAGTTAATAAAAATTAGATGATTCTCAAGTGATGGGCTTAAGTTAGGGATATGATAAGTCACTTATTTCAAGTCCATAATTAATGATGGTCTGATATTTTAATCAAAATCCATATCACCTAAATTAAAATTCTAACATTTGTTCATCTTTTTCCCATTAAAATTGTTAAAGGCTTGGATGTGATCTAGGCTTGATGTTTGAATTCATTTAATGAGATTTAGAAGGATAACATGATTGATGATAAACACTTCTAAGAATTACAAGCCTAACCTTAGTGGTGGGTACAAAATCTTTAATGGCTTAAATTTGCCTTAGAGGCATCCACTCACATAACCTTTAAGTGAAATATCAACTGATTAAGTAAGTACCATATCTTCGGGATGATTAAAATGTCAGGGTTCACCAAGTAATGAGGTTATTTTTAATTTGACCTGGGATGATTAATATAACAATATGATAAGTTCAAAATGAACTCAAATGTTTCAAGAGATCTTTAAAGCAGTTCAAGGTCATTCCCTGAACACTTTGAAATCTCTTTGATATTTTGAAGGATAAATTGAACTTATTATATTTTGTTCTAGGAAATCATCCACTAAGATATTTCAGGACAATAAATCATAATTCAGGGTTTGTTAGAGGTAACTTCAACTATTCTTAATTTATAAAAAATTATATTTACATGTTATGAAAAGCGAATCTTTCAGTGGGATTGTCGAGAAGATGACAAGTATGTTTTTATGGTGTTATTTAATTTTTATCATTTTACTTTCTGCAAATATTATAAGCTCTTGGGTGTGTACATTACTTTACTTGCAAAAACAAAACAACTGTTCAAAAATTAATCAACATTTTCAAAAATCTAAAACAATTTGTTTCAAAGTTAACTATAAATCCTTTGAAATGTTATTAAACATAAAACATCCTTTTGAATTTAAGGGAGTCCCACAGAGGAGGTAAATCATGGTTGCTAATGAGATCTCCCCAGTGTAAATGGGTTTCACAGCTCGTTTAAGCTAAGTAAATTCAAAAGAAAATAGTGATATCGAAACAAGGGAACCGTGGGATCCTAATT
>NW_018253370.1:60771-71509 GCF_001263595.1 Phalaenopsis equestris
TTCCCCCCCCCCCCAATGATTGAACTTCAACTTGTCATTTAAACCTTTTAAACCTTAGATTTAGGACTGCCACTTCGTCGAGGAGCTTGGAGCTAACTTTATGGACAGCCTTCTACAACATGAAGATCTACAACAATATGAGGAGCTACAATAACACATCTTTCCTTAAAATTAAACAACGAGCCATAGGGTTGCGAGGTTGTCCACCTAATGCGACATAAATCCTCAACTTCTCTTTAGGCTTTTATATGGCTCTACTATACAATTTAATCCCTAACTCACCCTAGGATTTCGAGGTTGTCGTTTGTCATGACCTAAATCCTCACATCTTCCAGGCTATTTGTGTGATTGTCTCGCATAAATGTAAGCTCTAATTAATATAATTGGCAAGATGAAACACTTAATTCTTCTCAAAATTGAAGTTGAACCACAGGATAGCTTGGGAAGTCACTAATGTTGTCCTCAAGATCCATGACATCCCCTAGTTCTTCTTCATTTGGATTCCATAATTAATGTTCCAAATTTTAGCGATTCCTCTTTCACACCTCTTTGTCTGATCTTTTGAAAAGTGCTATCCTTGTTATCCTTTGAAATTTTTTAAGACAATATCCTTTGATTTTATCGAGAGTTTACTTAGATGACTTCAATTATCTAATATGTAATTAACTATAAGTGCTTGCCCTTATAGGAAACTTTCAAGAACCCAGCTTAATATAAACCCTATTTAATTTTTTGTATTAAATTGGGGAACTCGTTGGTCGGGAAGGGGAACTCGTTGGTCAACATAAAAAATAGTTTTTCACAGACTTAAACGGATGTCATAAATTTTCTAATTTATTTAATCGTGCCTTACCAGTAAATAGTGTGTCTACCTTTCGGAATAGATGCATTGCTTGTGGTGTTAGGCTCATCTATTTAAATTACTGAGGCTATGAGATCAATTTAGTCTTGTATTTTCAAATTTTGAAATACTACGTATCCCAATTATATATATATATATATATATATATATATAAAATTAAACCAGACGTCAGGATATCCTATTTCAACGATCGAAAACTCCCAATTTTTTTGACCGATAGCTTCTGGCGACTCCGCTGGGGAAGAGTTTCTCTTTTCATTTAAATCAAGGAATATTATCCTCATACATCAGCAATGTGTCCATGTATCTTAAGGATCAAATTACCCTTCTTCCATTGGCTTCACCCATTTCTTTCTTGAGTATGTACGGTCAACTCTTTCGGACTTCAGGATCGTCTATTTAATCTCCTTTGAACAGAGAGGTTCTGTGTTGGTAAACTAGTTCCACCTAGGCATTGTGCGTTGTGAAGTCGGTCTTGCACTGAGTCCTAAACTTCACTTTTTCCCTTTTGAGTTTGGTTTTTGAGTTTGGTTTGCTACTTTGCAAATTAAATCAAATTGTGTCATGTTGTGTTTGCTCTTTAACCTTTCTTATTTAATTAATTAAACCCTTCTACTTTTAAACATTTTCACTAAATTTTAAAATCTCCACAAACTAAAATTAAATAAAGATTGCCCAGTCTACAGATCGGTCTTTGTTAATTGTTTAAGTGTTCTCACTAGAGTTACAAGGTGTTGGCCAAATAACTAACCCCAAAACTTTCTTTTTGAAGCTACTACAATGGTGCTCCCGACTCTCACTTTCTCTTGCAACTTGCCAACTAGACGCAATGCTTGCAATGTCGCTCCCATCATCAAGTTTGGAACTAGATTCAATGAACTTGAAGTTGTTCTGAGAAATACCCCCTTCATCATAATGAAGGTTTGCACTCCATATGTTCAGGAGCTTTCCATTGAATTTAACCTGAACTGTCCCCAGGAGTTTCCTTCTTGCAAGAAGGTGAAAACTGCTGCCCCAGCACCTGCTAAGTCTGTTGTCACCTTTTCTGCTAAAGGAAAGGAGGTTATGACAATCGAAGATACAGCAGGAGGATTTACCGTCCCACCATTTATATTTGAAATTGGATCGAATTCAAAGTCTGCGCCATTAACTCGATCTCAAAGAAGAAACCACTGTCAAAGGGCTCGGAAGGCCTCTAAAGCAAAAATTCTCGGAAAGATACCTATTGATAAGTTTTCTCACGGAGAGGAACTTGGATTAATGGAGGCCTCTCCAATCCTGCCAGGGAGTAGGTTTCACCTGTTGATGAATACTAATGGATATGAAAGTATTAAGAAGATCGTTGCTACCTTACCATCATTTCATGGTCATAGTGAGAAGAGGGAGAAAACTCCTATCACTAAAATCTATACGTTGTTCTAAAAATTGGCCACCAAAGAAGGATGTTCAATCGTTGAGCTGCTTAAACGAGTGGAATGCGCAGTGTCCCCTTTAATTAAGAAATAGATTTTAAGGGATGTCAAATCTATCAGACAATCTCAGAAGTCAACTGAAGTTTTGCCAACCCGTATTCCAGTTAGGTTCCATCTGATGAGTCGAGTTGATACTATTGTCACTACCACCAATTTTGTTGCCTCTGCCACTCCAAGGTCTGCAGGGCGTTGACCGGCCAAGACACATCTAGGTCTTAGGATACTGTTAGTCATTGTTTGTAAGAATTCCCCAAAGAAGGAGAAGACAAAGAAGTCACCTGATATTGTATTTGGTCTCCACCGCGGGGAGCATACCGCTCTTTGACCTTCTGAGGCCTCCGTTAAACACCCCGTCTCAAGACATCACCACTAAAGAAGAAGGTATGGATACACAATGTTGCCGTACCAATATTATTTCAATGAACCCATAGGGTAGGAATGTGGAATGAAGTAAAGGTCTGAAGTATCATCTGAAGTATCAGACATCATTGCAACTAGTGCTACCGAGTTTGATGAACAAGTTTGAAGAACAAGTAGAGAATGTTCAGGAAAATCCTCTAGATCTTAAGATAATCCAGGAAGCAATAATTGAACAAAAAGCTGAAAAGCTCAGGCTGAAAAGCTCAAGGCTGAGATTTCCGAGCTAGCCAAAGGGCATGGAGTAGCCATTGATGGTGATGAAGATTTTGATTTAACGATTGTCTCGATGAAGATTTCATGGATATTCATGGAACCAAGACTAGAGCTGTTGCATCTGCGCGCGATGCCCAACCTCTCGTTGAAGGGAATGCCATGGATGATTTGTAGGGGGTTGTTTTCTCAAATGATGAGCAAATTAGTCAGAAGGAAAAGAGAATGGAGGAGATGGCCGCCACCATGGCCGCCAAGGCTACAGGTCATGGGCAGTCCCCAGTCCCAGTCACAACAGGTAGCTTCTCCAGGAGTCAACCAGCCATAAATAGTTCATATCACCGATGAAAAGAGAGAAGTTGCCTCCGCCAACGGAGAGGATCAACAAAAGAACAATTTTTTACCAAGTACTATACCGGAGAAAGATATTAAATAGTTGATCAAACAACATGTTTGGGAGGCCTTAGCCCAAACTAAGGGTGGTGCATTGATTTCAAGGGGTAGACCTTACATGGAGGAGTTCAATGTCGTACCCTACCCTATTGTGTCGCCGAGCTTTAAGATATTCAATGGGACTAGAAATCCCAGGCAGCATAAAGCACATTTACAAGATAGTTGTGGCAACACCAGAGGTAATGAAGCTTTACTCTTCTAATAGTTTGTCAACAGCTTGTCAGAAATTGAATTTGATTGGTACGCTGAGCTACCCAACGAATCAGTCAAGATATTTATTGAGTTAGAACAGTTGTTCATGAAAATATTTATCGTAGCGCAACATCATGTTTATATTGGAGATCCAGTAGTAGAAAGGCAAAAGCCTAACGAGACCTTGGTGGATTACATCTTGAGGTGGAGAAACCTTAGCATGAAATGTGAACCTCAAGTACAAGAACAACATGCAATTGAGATTCTACTCAAAAGCATCCATGGGCCGGTAGCTTTAATGCTTAAGGGACTCGCCATCAAGAACTTCAAGAAGCTGCTAAGCAAAGCCAGTAGTTTAGAAGAGGAAGTTAAACACATGGATTCCCAAGAGAAGTCAGATAATTCTAGGATGACCAGAATATTTGAAAAGAAGTCTAGAACAATGGCAACTGTCAATAAGGGAAAGCAACCAATAAAGATAAAAATAGAGCATTCTCACCAAAGTTCCCAGCAATCATCTTAGCATGCTCAGGAATAAGCATAGTAGTATGGCCAGTCTAGCTAGCAGTCACACCAGGGAGGACCGTACTGAGCAAAGGGTAGAATGGGTCCAACTCTTTTATAACGAAAGAAGCGAGTATATTTTTTTGAAGATGAGGTTGTGCAAAGATGTTTAGAAATTTAATGAAGAAGCCTGAGTTCAGATTACCAGAACTGAAGAGGCCGAAAGAAGTTGACAAAAAGGAGTATCCCAATTTTTGCCCCTATCACAGAATGTTGGGACATACAATAGATGGTTGTTTTGTTTTCAAGGATTGGCTCAAGAGGAATTTTAAAGAAGGAAATATAACAATCCTGAAGGAATACTTGATAGAACCTGAAAAAGGTTCTATAAATATGATTTTGGCCGAGCCAATAACTCCGATAGATCTTTATTTAAGAAAACATGGATGGAGTACAATTTGGAGCAAGTCATCCAAGAAGATACTGAATCAGATTCAAACCGCTTTAGCACACATAGCCGTTCAGAGTCTACAGCCTGTTCATCCCAAGATAGAGATTTCGCTAGAGAAATCACTGAAACCAAAAGAGAAAGAAAAGAACAATGTTGTGAAGATCGATAGCGCAAAGGGTAGGATAGGGGTTACCTCTGTTAGATTGGTTGTCTCGGATTCAGGAAAGAAAATCCTCGAACCCCTGACCATGTATGATTATCTTTTTGGGATTATCTTTTTGCCCGGCCGGAGTATTATGAATACAAAGATTATGATTTCGGCTACGTTTTAACTATTTCTAATAATAACGTAACTGACTTTGCTTAATCTAAACCTGATCTCAATTCCTAAACTGATCCTCAAATCGTACTTAAGTCCAATGAACCCGTTAATAAGAATGATGATGATATCGATGATACCGATTACGATAGCACCGGGAGTGACAATCCAGTCCTCGAGTGCCATGGTGCACCACTTGCTATTAACTTGGATCTCTCCGATGAAGAAGAAGAGACACCAAAATTTTTTCCTACAGCATCTCAGGAAGAAGAAATTACAGAAATAAATCTAATGAGCAGGAAAGTATTACCCTTGAGGTCATCTTCAATGGATAAAATAAAACATATATTTGCTCGTGAAGAGCTACCTCAACCTCCTCCAGTGGAAGAACCACATAATCAATTAAAGGTCAGAGGATTGTATAAAGTGGATTATAATGTGCTAGCTCATATTATGAGGTTGTTGGCCAAACTAAGCATTACGATGCTCTGATCCTGTCAAAGGAGATGAGATAGTATCTCGTTACAGTCTTGCTTGACCCAGAGATTTTCTTAACCCAGTTGTCAAATACATCCTCGGATGAATTTTGTTTGTTAAGAGAACAGCCTGGGATAACTTTCACAGTTGAATACTTGTTGCTCGGTACCACTGACCATAACCGACCGCTCTACATCTCCGTTAATATAGTCGATTTAGCCGATTTGTATTGTCCAGAGTTGTAGTGGATCCAAGAGCATCGCTCAACTTAATGATTCTACGGACATTAGGATATTTGGATATTAAAGCTAAAGAGCTTACAATCGATAAAATGATGTTAAGAGGATGTAACCAAAATGGAGAAAGAGTCATTTGATCGATTACACTGTTAATGAAAGTTGGAGAACTAGTAACAACCGCAAAATTACACATCATCAATGCAGAGACCTCTTTCAATGATTTACTGGGACGATAATGAATTCAATAACATAATATGGTTCCATCATCTCTACATTAATGCATCAAGTATTTCAAAGAAGGTCAAAAATATTGCATTAAGGGAGATTTGCAGTCATTTTCAGTTCATGATAAATAAAAGTGAAGATTTAGAAGAATCACAAAGAGGAGGCCATTCAACCCTGCTTCAGCTATTTACTAATATTTCTTCACAATGGATTGGTAGTTCTTTTAGCCCATACACCCAAGATCGAGGCCAGGGATGTGGATGAGGAAGAACCAACACAATTGTTGAATAGACTAGGCCAACCATCAACATCGACATGGAAGAAAGTTCTGATGAAGAAAGCTCTGAGGAAGAAATGATGATGATAAAATAGAAGAAACCACAGTACTAGATATCTTTGGAAGATGTCGAGAAAGATGAATATGAGTTGATGTAAGATTAGATAAACCACTATGTGAATGCCATGACTCTTACTCCAATATACCCTCAAAAGGTTGAAAGTCTAGAGGTCAAGGAAGTCTGTAGTGTTGGTTTAAAGTCGATCAAGTTCTACTATGCTTCCCCTTCTACTAGTTCTAAAAATCATATAAATTTAGAAGAGGAATCTAATGAATTAATGGAATTTCTGTTTGTTTACTTTTCTCCTCGTGTACAAAAGTTAATTTAACAGGGTTATGTACAAAAACAAATGCCAGAAGATAAGCTACAACTTTTTGAGAAATTGTTGGACATTAAAAGTTGAACTCCTGACTCAAAAGAAAGCCTCAAATTTGGTACTGTAGAACTAGTCGATGACTTAAAATTTTGTATGGTAGCGGAGTGGAAGAGAATTGCCTCGATTTAGAGGATGAATCTCAAGATCAGTTAATAGGTGATGCCCCACCGAAATTTGAAGAACAAATTTTGTCAACAGTGGATGAATTAAAAGAGATTAACCTCGGGACTGAGGAGCAGCTCCAATCTACCTTTATAGTTCTCTACTCAATGAGGAAGAATTCACAGAATTGATAAAATTATTGTCAGAATTTGAAGATTGCTTTGCCTAGAGTCATGAAGAAAACACCAGGGCTATCAGTAGAAGTTACAATTTATAAACATAGTAGAAAAAAATATGACCCCAGTAAAACAAGCTCCCAGAAGAAGGTGCCTCGAGATAGAGCAACAAGTCAATGTCGAGGTGAAGAAATTAATAGATGCTAACTTTGTAAGAGAAGAGAAATACCCCACATGGTTAGCCAATATTGTACTAGTTAAGAAGAAAAATAGACAAATCTGTATTTGTGTTGACTTCAGGGATTTAAACAAAGCATGTCCAAAAGATGATTTTTCATTTTCGATACATGAATTAATGATGGACATCACATCGACACATGAGATTTTCTCTTTCATGGATGGATCGTCAGACTATAATCAAATCAAGATGGTTCCAGAGGATGCAGCACTTACAGCTTTCAGGACACCGATTGGGATCTTTTGCTACATAGTGTTGCCATTCTGGTTAAAGTATGTTAGAGCAACATATCAACGAAGCTATAACGAAGATCTTTGATGACCTCATTCACAACCAAGTGGAGTGCTACATGGATGATTTGGTCATTAAGAGTAAACATAAAGAGCAAATTTGGTCATTAAGAGTAAACAGAAAATAGACTATTTGTATGATTTAAGGATCGTGTTTGAACGATTACGACAATATAAATTCAAGATGAATCCCTTAAAGTGTGCATTTGTCATCACCTCTGCTAAATTTGTAGGATTCATTGTTCGTCATCTAGGAATCGATATTGACCCCGATAAGATTAAAGCTATCTTGGAAATGCCTCCTTCCAAAATCTTGAAATAACTACGTTTCTTTCAAGGAAAGTTGACATATCTGAGACGCTTTATTTCTAATCTCTCGGGTAGGTGTCAGCCCTTCTTGGAATTAATTAAAAAGGATGCCAAATTCATTTGGGAAGAGAAATGACAGCATGCCTTTGAGGAAGTTAAAAAATATTTAATGACACCTCCTATTTTAGCAGCCCCTATCCCAGGAAGACAATTGAAACTTTATACCACGGCCTTAGAGACTCTCTCAGAACCCTGTTAGCTTAGGTCAATGACGAGGATAAGGAAAGGGCACTCTACTACTTGAGTCACCGACTAATACAAATAAAGGTAAATTATCCGCCTATTGAGAAGCATTGTCTAGCTTTAATTTTTGTCACCCAAAAGCTTAGGCATTACATGCTTTCTCATAAGATTACCCTTACTTCGAAAGTTGATCCATTGCAATATTTGATGACCCGACCAACACTCTTCGAACGTTTAGCAAGGTGGTCGATGATTTTATTGCAATTCCAAATAACTTTTGTTCCCCTCCGCACTATCAAGGGAAAGATTTTCTCGCAGCGCACCCACTTCCAGCTGGGTCCCCGCTCAACGATGAATTTCCAGATGAACAGATACTGCATGTAAAACCGTCCAGTGTGAAGCATTAGAAAATGTATTTTGATGGAACTTCCTCAGCCATAAAAGACAAAGGATGGGATATGGTTATACTAGGAAAAGCAGGAATTGGACTAATTTTCATTACATCTGATAAGGGTATATTAAAACTCTCCTATCACCTGATAGAGCCGTGTATAAATAATAAAGAAGAAGATCAAGCATTGATCACCGGGTTGGAGTTGGAAATTCATTGAATATAACATATATTGTCATCTATCGCGACTCACAGCTTATCATTCAATAAGTTGTCAGACATTACAAGATTTTGAAGCCAAGGCTAGCAGAATATCACTGGTACACAGTGAAGCTGCTTGAACAGATCCCTAGTGTGATTCTATGTCGGATTCCTCGAGGAGATAATGCCCATATTGATGCTCTAACAAAACTTACCAAGGAACTAGTGTTCACCGAAGGATTCCATCAACTTTACAGTATAAGGATGATGACTTATGTCTCAGATTGACCTTGAAAATTTACATAAAATCAAAAAAGAAGAAGGAATGATGATTGCATTAATTGACATCAACAAAGACTAGCACAAGCCATTGATAGAATATTTGCAAACTGGAAAGTTGTTAGAGGACAAGTCTGTGGCATATCACATCACAAGAAGAGCTATGTCATATGCTCTAGTGGGTGATGTCCTCTATAGAAGATCGTTCGATCAGATGTGGCTGACATTTCTAAATAGAGCTGAAGCACATAATATTGTCGAAGAAGTACATGTTAGATTGTGTGGCGCTCACCAGTCAGAGCCAAAGATGAAAATGAAGATCAAAAAACTAGGATATTCTAGGCTAGCTATGATTTTCGATTACATGGATATCACTTCAAGGCGTCACCTTTGGCAAGTGCATGGGGTTGTCTTACACCAACCTCCAAATGTGCTACACCCAACTATTTCCTCGTGGACATTCTAGTGTTAGGGCACGGACAAAATAAGTCTAATAGACCCTCCATCCTCTAAGGGAAATGGATCTATTCTTGCCACTTCTGATTACTTCTCTAAGTTAGCAGAGGCAATGCCGTTACAAGAGGTTATAACATAGCATGTTCTAAAATTTTGTAAGGGTCAAATTGTCTACCAATTTGGAGTACCATGTAGAGTGATTTTCGACAACATGACAGCCTTCAAAAGCACAAAGATCAACAACTTAGTCAAAAGACATGGGATAGACTGAAGGTACTCTAGAATTTACTATCCCAGGACAAACGGTCTAGCCGAGGCCTTCAATAAGACTCTCATGCAAATCTTAAAGAAGACATTGGCTGAAAACAAAAGAAATTGGCATTATAAACTATTAGAAGCTTTTTGAGCCTACCAAACAACTTTCAGAACTCCCACACATTGTACACCCTACGCACTTGTGTATGGGTCTGAGGTTGTACTGCTGCTAGAAGTCTAGATGCCCACTCTCAAAGTCATTGTTGCCAATCAATTCACAACCAAATAAAGTGCAAAACTCGGACTTAAAGAATTGCAAAGTCTCGAGGGATAATGACTAGAAGCACAACAGCATTTGGAACTCTACCAAGCGAGGATGGTGCAGGCTCATGACAAAGTGGACCTCTCGAGGGCATTCAAAGTTGGTGACCTCGTTCTTGTTCTCAAAAGTCCTATTCTTGCACACTGTAAGATAGGTGGAAAATTTGAACCAATTTGAACCAACTTGGGAGGGACCATTTGTCTTAGAGAAGGTATATTCAGGAGGATCTTACCAGCTGATGTATTTTCGAGGAGAAAGACCCATGTTATCAGTTAATGGCCACTACTTGAAGATATATTACCCGACGTTATGTTACTTGAAATCAACCTTTTGAAATTTTAATTGCTTTGGGGTTATTTATTTGGCTAATCGTCTACGACTGAGTCTAAAATTTTGTAATAAAATTAGACTCAATAAAATGAAAATTTTGGAATTTGTTCACTTTAATTTCCTCCTTTTGTCTCTAATTTTGAAATTCCATTAAATTAAAATAAATAAAATAAAAATTTGCACTTGCGCAAATTAATTTTTTTGTTTAATGAATGCTTCATTTTTGTTTTTGTTCATGCTGAATTTCAAAGCACTTATGTTTTTTCTGTCTTCTGCAGAAAAATGGTGGGACGAGAGCTGATTTTCTTCCTTAAAGACAACTTGAATCTCACATTGAACAAAGAAAGGGTAGATCAGGGTGGCATTGTAGATTTTGACTTAGACTTTTGTCAGGTCAACGTGAACTATGAGGGTCCCCTGATGGACATAGTCAGTCGCCAAGAGAAAGATGGATTACTGTCACTGCTGAGGATCGGTACTAAAGAAGACTCCTCGCTGAAGAGGAAGAAAGTGATAACACAACAAAATCTGATGGAAGGGACTAGCCATTTTCCGTGCCTGATAATTGTGCTAACACAGACTCTAGTCAGTGCTGATGAGGAAAGAGT